>NW_026895112.1:0-141170 GCF_033153095.1 Gastrolobium bilobum | reverse complement strand
CATTCGTTTATAATTCTTATTCGATATTGCTTTTAATTTTAATCGGTTAATCGCTTTAATCCATGGTTAGATTCTCTCGTGTATTTCTTGATTTGTAACAAGGAGGCTAATCCCATATGATTAGGTTTCCTCCTTGCTGTTTTTGTTTTTTTTTGGAATTTCTATGTATTTTTCGAATTTCTGTAAAAATTGGAGATCAAGAAATTGCGAAGAACATGAGGATTCAACACTGTCTGAGACTTTTCGTGGACCTCTGGACCTCGGAATTGGACGATCCATATATGGTTGGAAAGAGGACGGAAAGACGATCAAAATGACGGGTGGATCGCCGCCGTTAGATCCTCCACGCAGATACTAGGGGCTGGACGGAAAAGGAATTTCAAAGTTGTAATTTTATTTATTTATTGATTATTATAGGAAAGCCATGGATTAAAGTTATTTATTTATTATTTAATGTTTTAATTGAATGGTATGAATTATATGTGCGATTAAACATGATGTATAAAATAACATGTCATATAGAATAGGAAGATGCCATATTGTTGCATGATCACATGTCATTACTGCATAGTAGCTATTATGTCTTGAATCGACTAGTATGATAGTTAGTATGCGTGATTATTTAGGTTGTCCATTGGATTAATTAATTATGGATTTAAAATCTAGATAAATAATCCAGTTAATTTCCTAAGAGAAAATTGTTTTTTGAGAAAATAAATTTTTGTGGGTTTTCTGAAATGGTCATGGAGTAACACGTGTTGACGCAAAGTGACCGGATTTCTGAAATCAAACAAAATTTTTTTTTTGAATTAAACATTTCTTGGAAATTAAAAATTCTAATTTTTAAAATATTGAATGGGTGAAGGTTTTAAATTAAATATTTAATTATAAAACCTACGGGCTCCAATTGTGGGTTTATTAGTGAAATGATTATCGCTGAAGCCCCATCGGATAAGGATAATCAGATTTCGCTAGATTAAACCTTAATATCTTCAAAATTTTGGTAAAGTTTTGTACGGCCCATCGTCGGCAACACTTAGATACTAAAGATAATTTTGACAATAAACAATGGTTAAATACATTCAACTTTAATAAAATTGTTAACCCTCCCATCGAGGCTCTGACAATGGAACTGAAGGCCTAAAATAACAATATTAGTTTTACAAGTATCTTGCCCATCGTAAGCCTTGTAAAGATAGCTAATGGATTGTTAAACAATAAACGAATAGTAGTTATTAGAATCTACTAGCGCCATATCTGTTTGTTGTTTTCTTTTCGAGTTTGTAAATAATGTGTGTAATTTTATTTTCAGAAAAATGTCTTCATTCAATCCTTTAGCTACTATTTTGAGTCAAAAACCAATGGATGGTACAAACTACAAACAATGGAAAACAAATCTGGATATTGTTCTTCAATATGAAAAGCTCAATTTTGTTCTGACCACCCCTATACCGGCGCAGCCTGCTGAAGATGCGCCTGAGGCAACAAAGGCCCAATTTCAGCAGGAGAAGGAGAAATGGGAGAAGGCAAATGTGGCAGTTCGCTGTTACATTTTAGCCAGTCTTGCCAATCACCTTCAGGAGCAGGTAAACATGGTTGAGAGTGGAGCAGCTATGCTCCAGACTCTTGATGGCATGTTTGCTACGTCCAGCAGCTCTGCTAGGCAGATTGCGCTGAATGCTGTCACTAAGACAGTAATGTCTGGAGGAAGTGTGCGGGATCATTGTTTGTCAATGATTGCAAACTTCAAGAAGGCTGAGGATCATGGGGTCAAGTTTGAACAAGAAGTAAAAGTTGACCTTCTCTTGCAATCATTGCCTGAATACTTCACTCAATTCAAGATGAATTATAATATGAATAAGATGAATCTTAATCTTACTCAACTGATGCACGAGCTTGAGAGTGCTGAACAGTCTCTAGTCAAGCAGGGCAGTGCATTTTATGCTGGTGAAAGTTCTGTGAAACCTAAGGGGAAACCCAAGGGGAAGAACAAGAACAAGAAAAAGAAGAAATCAGGTATTCCAGTTGCCAAACCAGTTGCAATGAAGCAACCGAAAGGTAAGTGCTTCAAGTGCGGACAAAAGGGGCATTGGAAGAAAAATTGCCCACGCATGAATCAGCCAGGTATGGGTAATTTACATGTGATTGAGGCTTGTTTAGTGGAGAATTACAATGATAAATGGATCATTGATTCAGGAGCCACTAACCATGTTTGTTACTCTTTGCAGTGGTTCAAACATAGCTTGCCTTTAAGCGAAGGACAAAGAGTTTTGAAGCTTGGAAATGGGGAGCTTGTGTCTGCACTGGCAGTGGGACAAGTTATTTTATCTTTTAATAATTGCAGAACTTTGGTTTTAGAAGACTGTTTATTTATTCCGGATTTTAAGAGGAATTTAATTTCTGTTAGTTGTTTGATTAAACATGGTTTAACAGTTCAGTTTAATTCCTCAGTTTCAATAAGGAGTTCGTCTTCTTTTATTTGTTCTGGCGTAATGTTTAATGGTCTTTATTTCCTTAGTCCTGTACCCTGTGAAGTTTATCATGTTGAATTAAGAGATGTTGAGGATATCAACTCATCAAAGAAAAGGAAAGTTTCCAATGAAACTTATCTTTGGCATTTGAGGTTGGGTCACATTAACTCAAACAGGATACACGGTTTGGTTAAAAGTGGGATCTTAAAATCCCTGAACTTTGAACCAATACCAGTATGTGAATCTTGTTTAGAGGGTAAAATGACTAAGAGATCTTTCAAGGCCAAGGGAAATCGTGCCACACATCAACTGGAATTGGTGCATACTGATGTATGTGGACCAATAAATGTCCAGGCCAGAGGCGGGTATCAGTATTTCATCACATTCACTGATGATTACTCTAGATTTGGACATGTGTACCTGATGCGTCATAAGTCTGAAGCTTTTGGAAAATTCCAAGAGTTCAAGGCTGAGGCAGAAAAACATCTTGGTGTTCAAATTAAGACTCTTCGGTCTGATCGAGGGGGTGAATACCTATCTGGAGAGTTCAGGTCTTACCTGACCCAAGAGGGGATAGTTTCACAATTATCTTCTCCAGGGACACCCCAGCAGAATGGAGTCGCTGAAAGGAGAAATAGAACCCTTTTAGAGATGGCAAGATCGATGCTCAGTTATTCACCTTTGCCTGATTCATTCTGGGGATATGCCTTAGAAACTGCTATGTACCTTTTGAACTTGGCTCCATCAAAATCTGTTCTAAAGACTCCAATAGAATTATGGAAAGGGTGTAAGCCCAGCTTGAACCATATTCGGATTTGGGGTGCTCCGACACATGTCTTACAACAGAAGCCAAATAAGATGGACCCTCGTACAGAAGTGTGCATGTTTATAGGCTATCCTAAAGGAACCAGAGGCTGGTTATTTTATAGTCCGAAAGAAAAGAAGGTTTTAGTGAGTACACATGCGACTTTCTTAGAGGAGGACTATATGGAAAATCACAAGCCGAGGAGTACGGTTATACTTGATGAGCTAGACTCGGATCAAGTTTCGCCTCAACCTCAAGGGGTTCCAGCTTTTATTCCTGTATTTGTTCAAAGAGGGGAAAATATGCCTGTAGTTGAACATACGCAGGAACCAGAGACAGAACCAGAAGTTCAGCATGATAATCAACAAGTGGAGTTACCACTTGTAGAAGAACAAAATCATGAAATGGTTTATCCAGAAATAAATGAGGGTCCTCCTCAAATTGTTAACCCACCAGACTTGAATCATCCTGTAGATGCTCAGCAACAAGTGCAGCACAGTCGTAGTGGGAGATTGATTCGTAAACCAACAAGATATCTCTTGTTGGGTGAATCGAGTCAGGATGTCATCATTGAGAATGATGATGATCCCACTAGTTATGACAAGGCACTAGAAGATGTTGATGCTCAGGAATGGCTTGAGGCTATGAGTCGTGAAATGGATTCTATGTATTCTAACTCAGTTTGGTCTCTTGTAGATGCACCAAAAGGGGTAAGACCCATTGGGTGTAAGTGGATTTACAAGAGAAAGAGAGGATTAGACGGAAAGGTTGAAACCTTCAAAGCTAGATTGGTGGCGAAAGGGTACACCCAAATAGAAGGTTTGGATTATGAAGAAACCTTTTCGCCGGTTGCCATGCTCAAGTCTATCCGGATCTCTTATCTGTTGCAGCAAATCTTGATTATGAGATTTGGCAAATGGATGTCAAAACTGCTTTTCTAAATGGAAATTTAGAAGAGGAAATCTATATGCAGCAACCAAAAGGGTTTATAGCCAAAGGGCAAGAAGAAATGGTATGCAAGTTGCAAAGGTCCATTTATGGACTTAAGCAAGCATCCAGATCATGGAACATCAGGTTTGATCAAGCCATTAAGTCTTATGGTTTTGAGAAAAGTCCTGATGAACCATGTGTGTATAAAAGGATTCAAGGTAATGCAGTATCTTTTCTGGTACTTTATGTGGATGATATACTCCTTATCGGAAATGATACAGAGGTATTGTTAGGCATAAAGACCTGGCTGAGCAAGCATTTTGATATGAAAGATCTGGGGGAAGCCAATTATATTCTTGGTATTAAACTCTTGCGAGACCGGAAGAATAGGGTTTTGGCATTATCCCAGGTTAATTACATCGACAAAATACTTGCCAGGTTCAGCATGGAGAATTCCAAGAAGGGAATTTTACCTTTCAGGCATGGTATTCATCTCTCTAAGGAGCAATCTCCTAAAACTCCTGAGCAGAGAGAACGCATGGGTAGAATACCTTATGCTTCGGCAGTAGGTAGTCTCATGTATGCTATGCTTTGCACCAGACCAGATATCTGCTATGCAGTGGGAGTAGTAAGCCGGTACCAATCCAATCCTGGAGAGGAACACTGGGTAGCGGTTAAACATATACTCAAGTACCTACGGAGAACGAGAGATTATATGTTGGTCTATTCTAGTGGGAGTCTTGAAACCGTTGGTTATACGGACTCAGATTTCCAAGGAGATATTGACTCAAGAAAGTCCACCTCAGGATATGTGTTCACTCTTAATGGCGGTGCCATTTGTTGGAGGAGTGTCAAACAATCATGTGTGGCTGACTCTACCACAGAGGCTGAGTATGTAGCTGCTTCAGAGGCTGCAAAGGAAGCCGCATGGTTAAAGAAGTTCCTAACGGACCTTCAGGTGATACCAGGTGTTAGTCGTCCCATCACACTTTACTGTGACAACAGTGGGGCAGTAGCACAGTGCAAAGAACCAAGGTGTCACAAAAGGCAAAAGCACATAGAGAGGAAGTACCACTTGATCCGAGATATCATTGAGAGAGGAGACACAGTGGTTGCCAAGATAGCATCGGATGATAACCTTGCTGACCCTTTTACTAAGAGTTTGCCTGAACGTGTGTTCGAGAGGCATGTTACATCTATGGGTCTTGGGAGGATTCCAGATTTGCTATAGCTTTAGGAGTTAATTTTTCACTTCGTTATTTTGTGTTTTTTTTAGCAAGACATTATGGCTTTGTTATTTTTCTGAATGTTATAAATGAGGTATTTTTCATTTGTATGGCACACTATTTACAAACTCTAAGGTCCGGATCAATTGTGGAGTATATGACCATATGGATACGTTCATGGAGGACATGGTCATAAGTTCTCACAATTGATGAATAGGTTCACAGCTATTAAATTAAGTTGGGCACTTTATTTAGGCTGCAATGTTTTATGAGATGATTTTGTCCGAATCATTATAAAATATTGGTGTGAGTTAATACTTACATTGAAGGGATCAAGGAGAGATTTGATTAAGGTTGTTCTTTCTGTCATAAGGAATCAAATTTCCAGATAACTATAGTTATGTAATTGCCCTTAATCCTGTGTTTATTTTAAATAAATAATTAAATAGTCTTCATTCTTTGATTTACCAACGGGTGAGGTCTGATCTTTTGACGGCCAATAACTCGGTGTTTTGGGAGTGAGATTGTTTGATTATCAGTATTTATGAGATAAACAACAAGGAATTTATAGGAAATGTCCCCTTGATATATTTCGGTACTTGGATATTAAAGACACTGGCCAGTGCATGTAATCCATTAGAGAAATTATCAAAGTCAAGGGAATAAATAATTGATTGAGTTACAGAAAACTAATCAATGAATTATAGACATTCTATAAAGGGGCAATGCATATTAATGTTATAAATGTCATTATTCTTGGAGTTCACGTTCGGGTTTTTAGTGGAGTAGCACTGAATTAGATAATCTTGTAAAGATTATCAGGAGCCTTGATCAATGACAAATGGTAGGTCCCCAGGCTAGCTCGAGACAAGAGATGAGGTATATTATCAGATGATGATAGCTTATGGGTTACATGGTCTTGGGTTTACGAACTCAAGTTTGTATATTAAAGAGCAAGTGGGAGATTGTTGGATATATGCTCTTTTGGTCACTAAAGTCCTATTGGGCTTCAGTGACACTTGAGCCCATGAGGCTTAGGGTTGAGTTATGTCTAAGACCTAAGGTATATATTCATAGTTTTCTCCTCTTGTGCCTCCAAGGTGAACAGATCATTAGAAACAAACCCAAGAGGCAGACGTTCATCATCTGAACGGTTGCCCACACAACCATCTCATCCTCCTCGAGAGATAGTCTGGAAGATCGATCATAGAGGGAACAACTATTGTTCGTGGTCACACAACTACGCCCTTCCAGGTAATCAAAACGATGAAGGTTAATCTTTTCCCTCGTCGTGTCGGTTCGATGCGCTTCCGCGTTTCTGATGATATACCTACAGGTTCTTCCCATGCTGTAATTAACCGTATGGCTGTTTGGATGAGCTTACAAAAAAAAGTGTTTTTTATGTCTTGTTTATTTTAATTTTTTTTTTTTGAAAAATTTTAGAAGTGTTTTTTACAAAAACTAAAGCTATTTAGTTTTTTAAAAAAATATTTGGCTTTGTCTTTCTCCTTTTTTTTTTCGGATAACTAATTTGAGAGTCTCTTAATAAAAACTTTAAGATCTGTACCCAAAGGTTTCCAGGGTTTGAGCAATCCTCCATGTCTGATTTCCAAGAGAGTTCAAAATCCCTATTGGTCAAGCTTGAAGCCTTCTTCCCTTTTATACTAAGCAATGATCCTCCAATATAGAGTCTACCATTTTTCTTACCACTCCACGAAAACGAAGCTACTTCAGAACATATTTTTTTAAAAAGTTTTAGAATAACATCGAATTTCCTCAATTGGATTTTCAAGCATATTTTTAACACTGCTGAATTTTAGAGGTGGCAAAATCGGCTACCTACTTTCAATCCGTATAAAAATAGGACGGGGCATGTTAATCACCTTTTAGAAGTGAATTGAAAACATCAATTTATCACATTTTATGATGAATTGATGAGTTAACCAGTTTAAATAGTACAAAAAATTTAAAATTTAAAACTAAATCTAATATATTGAATATTATAATGTTAACAATTCCAACTCACACTCCTGTTTATTTTTTCCAATTCTAAGCATAAATATATGTCAATATGTAGTCTCTAAGAAGAGCTATCAAAGTACTTTAATGTTTATTTTCTCTTTGAAAGAACAAAAGTAGAAGACACTCATTTTTCCCTCTATACCTGGACAACCTTATTCATAAATCAATTACTTTTTCCTTCATCATTTGTAGAGGAGGACTGAGATAAAAATCTTAGATATCACAAAAATTGACATAACAAATAGAATCTATTTACTACCTTACATGAAAAAAAAATAATAAAAAAATTGCCCCACTGGTTGGCCTACTAACCTACCTTAATACTGGAGGAGTTGTGTTAGGTTGGGCTGACGAGTTAGAATGTTTAACTCAACTTGGTAAAATAGTTGGGTTAAATAGGTTGAATCGATGGATTAGACTGTTTTTGTCATCTCTGCTGAATTTTTTATAAACCTATTTATTCATATTGATATGAAATTAACGCTCAGTGAGAAATTCTTCTATCATTTCAGGCATCAACTAGTTCATGTGATTTGATAAACTTATAGTTTATCATGTTTTAAAGATCAAAAATCACTCTTATATCTAGTCAAAAGTATGAAAACTTATAGTTATTTGACTAAATTAAAGCATTAACATTGAATCATTGACTCATATGAATGATTCTTTCTTGTTTTGTAGGACAACTGAGTTGAATTGGAGCAATGGTTAAACTAGAAAGAGTTATAGAGATAAATGAAGAGCATCAATTTAGTGAAAATCTCCTTCAAGCTGTCTTCCGGCCAATTTTTCGTATCAAAGATGATGGATTTGAATCTTGTGTTCATCTTAAAAGTTGTAGATCTTTCTTTTATCTTTCCAACGAGACTAAGATCACATCAATCAGACAAATATAGTTAAAGTTATGACCAAAATATGAAACAGTGTGCTTGTTATCAACTAGATATTGTTTTAACGCTCTGCCAACGCTTTTTAACGTGCTAAACACATGAAACAAGCCATTTTTGTCTCAAAAAGCGCATTTTAACTCGCTGCAACGTATTTGAACTTTTGATTGCGACCCAATTAAGGCCTATTACGTGATGTTCACCTAAAACAAGGATTCATCCACCTAATTAAGCTATTATTTAGAGGAATTACTTAGTTGTTGGCATATCTTTATATCGGAGACACAAATTACTTGGAGAAGCTCGTTCTTTATGCTTTTGAGAGCCGAAGATGAGTTAGAGGCAATATTATGATGGAAACAGTGAAGATTTACCGCGTCATCACATGAACGAAGTTTGGGGAACCTTTACTTTTTTTGCGCAATTGTTTCTACTATGTTATGCTAGTTTTATTTGTACTTAGGGCCAGATGAAACCCAATTAAGTCTTTATGTTTCTAAATTATCCTTAATGCAATCTTTCCTTTTTATATTTTAAGTGGAAGATATTTCTATCTTTATTTATAAAAATTTTATTCATTCTTATATATATGATATTTGCAACAAAAATAATTATCAATTTAAAATATATATTATAAATTCAATATTTAAAAATGCACTTATATCAAAAGTTAAATATCACACTAGAGATAAACTTTTATTAAGTATCAATTTATAGTGAAAATAATTCAAATTTGAATCCAACAATCTAAAATGATAAAAAATATTATTTATCTAATAATTAATAATGAATATTGCACACAAGGATAAATTTTATGTTAATGGATCCTCTTAGGGGTGTTAACGGGTCGAGCCGAACTGGGCTTTGATCTTAAAAGGCTAAGCCTGTGTTTAAATATGTCAGCCTGACCTATCATGTTACTTGTTATGAATTTAATTATCGGCTTGTGGCCTGTCATATTTATAAAAAATAAAAGTATGATTTAGCCTGTTTTAAAAAAATAAGATAATTTTTTTTTATCCAAACAAAATATACGATTCACAGCACTAATAATTCCACAAAGATTTATAAATTCAATGTATATCTAAACAACATAATGTAGAACAAAATCTTTCAAAATGTCTGTTTAACCAATAAAAATGGGTTAAGGAGACAGAGGTGGCTATTATGAATAATATAAAAAATATAAAATAAAAGTTAGTATACTTGGCCAGCCTAAGAGACTCTAAGGCCAAGCTTTTGAATTTGAGCCTCTTATTAAACAAGCTTTTCTACAAGTTCAAACCTAGTTCTAACAACCAATTTTATACATGTAAGCTCAGGCCTTCACGAGCCGAACCAAAGGCCCCTGGTTCGTTTAGCACCCCTAGATCCTCTCATATCTAATTTTAAGATGATCATGTCATGATGAATCTCAACCATTCAATAACAGATCAATGATCACATTGACAAAATTTATAAAAAGGAAAAATAAATAAATTCAAATTAACTACTAATTTTTGTTCTATCATTGAATGGTTGATATTCCTTTTCATAAAACAAAAAACAAACAATAAACTCTCCACATTTGTATTTAAAACTTTGTAAGTAGGTAATTTACTTTGAATTTTATAATTTAATTAAAGTTTACACAGTATAATATAGTTTAAAAATTTGTAATTGGATTTTTATATTTTGTATTTATATAATGGTTTTAATATTTCTACAGTAGATAATTTATCTACATTCACTCCCAAAATGACGTCGTTTTGGGTTGAAAGATTAAAAAATTATAATGAGAAAGACTATTATAACCCTGAAATAAATTATAATTACAAAATTACTTTGATTTCTGTAACACCCCGTAGTACTCCGATTGTTAACATACATGATATTTAACATTCACAGCGGAAGACTTTATTTAAAAAGGAATAAAGCATCTTATAAAAGTACGAGTAAACTTTTTGGAAAACATTTTATAAAAATATTTCTAAAAACGTTCACGTGAGATACTGCGAAAGCGTAAATCTAAAACATATATCTACTAATTAAAACCATTGGCCATCACTAATGACCTTTGACCATCCGGATATGACATCAAGTGCCATTCCTGACGGAGTCTCTCGGACAACATAACGGTTGTATTTCGGATAACCGGAACATGGTCCCACACATACAGATCACCTAATTGATACAATAATTTAAACAGATAGCTTGCAAGTCCCACACGGACTGCAACCCCCTCAATGGGTCAATACAATTAATAAGGCTCCATGCCCAAATTAACTGAATACATGCATCAAGTCTATATTAATTCAAAGAAAAAAAGCATCAGTAAATAATCCATAGCTCTAAGAATACAATCATGAGCCTAAATAAATACATACAATAATCTCCAAGAAATAATTAAACATGTTAATAAGTCCACATGCCAACATCAAATCTAAACATAATATGAAATCATCATATCGTCCTTGTGTAACCCCAGGGTCAAAGCCATATACGGTTACTGTA
The DNA here is from genome assembly GCF_033153095.1 of Gastrolobium bilobum. NCBI lineage: Eukaryota > Viridiplantae > Streptophyta > Magnoliopsida > Fabales > Fabaceae > Gastrolobium > Gastrolobium bilobum. The sequence continues at coordinate 130,336 of NW_026895112.1, read as the reverse complement.
ACACCTCGTATATATCCGGTAATGTTATCATACTATCGTATTAAGCAGCGCTTAATTAAAAATGCGGAATATCTTTTTCTTTTTAATTATGATGTCATTATCATTACCAACTTTCTTATTAATCAATTAATAAAACATCGCCTGTATGTAATTGCAATAAAACAGCTATCTGAAAATACCTCATAACATATATAATAAAAGTGTGGCTCTAGTCACGGAACTACAACAACGTAGACCGGACCATCTAACAGTTTATACAACTCCAAATCAAAAGCACTAACCTAAAGTGTCATGGACAATCCCCATGCTCACTCAAATAAGGCAACATGCCCAACATCAGTCTCAATAACAGCATAAACATAAATAGCGAAAAACATAAACAACATCCATATCCAGTCATGGCAGCAAAACAACATAATATCATCAACTAAGTTCTGGCCTCCTGCCGCTAGAGGCATCAGTCACCAAACTACCGGAACCTGAAATAAGCATTCCCCAAACGTGGGGTGAGATCTCTAAATAAGAAATCTCAGTAAGACAAGGGGTCCTCAAGGATCTTCCACCCCAAGCTCACTTACATGTGCAATATAAGTTTAAAAGCAGATATCATCATCAGTTCTAAAATAGTGCAATGCAGCAGATAATCATGTCATGTGTGTCAATTCTATTCTACTGGCCAGAGAAATGCAGGATTTACATACGCCAAATACCCACACTAGTGCAAGACGCTACTTGCATCCACCCCGGATCACCATCTTGTATGACGCTACATACTCAGGTTCATCGTCAAGATGGAACAACACATGCATATTAAAAGCCATTACACATAAAGCTCAACAACATTTCAAATATTCAAAGCATGTAACACAGCATGCATACAACCACACCCCCATGGGACATGGTGGAACCACAACATGGCTAAACCGAGACACGAAAACTTACCTTGCAAGCTAACCCCTAATAGCCTACTGTACACACATCACAGTTACTGTTCTACGAAATCCCAAAATATACGGATATTCCTCGGGACCATATCCGGATATGCAATATCCGGATATCTCACTGGACATATCCGGATATGCAATATCCGGATATCCAGAATCCCATATCCGGATATCCAATATCCAGATGTCCAAATCCCATATCCGGATATCACATATCCGGATATTTCTCGGGAAGATATCCAGATATTTCACGACAGAATGCAGAAACTGCATTTCGTGAAGATATCCTTCCAAGGTTGGGTTTTTACCAATTTTAAACACCTAAACATGCATTTCTAGGTGTGTTTGACCAACCCCAACATTAAGTTATCATCTTTTAACCTTTACATGCATCAAGGTTCCATTTTTAAGCTTAAAGACTCAAGATCAAAGGTGATGAAGCTTACCAAAACTCAAACTCAGAAAAGGGTGCTCTTGGAGCTCACACAACAGCTCCAAGGTTCTGTCTCTCACTGTACACGAAAATAGTGCACAAAGGTGGTTCTTTTATACCACAAGGAAGCTCCTTTTAGCTCCAAAATGCCACCACAAAGGCTCAACACTCCCAACCCTCAAGTCAGCAAACAAGGACCCTCCAACAGAGGTAAAAACCCAGAATGATGTTCCTAACACACTCACCATAGTGTTTCCCACTCACTCAAGGTGTCTACAAGAAGAAAGTGTGAAGAAAATGGCTTCAAGCCTCAAGAAGGAGAAGAGAAGCCTATGGAACAGTGTTTCAAGGTTCTGGTCAGCCACTCTCACGCTCAAAATTCTGTTTTCTAGGGTTGAGTGCCCTTAAAGAGAGTATTTATAGCCCACTTAAAGATTAACACACAGTATCAGCTTTAATTTCTACGCTTAGCATATGGGTCCCAAACTTTGGAATCTGAAACTATACATTTTTCCAAGAATTATCATATTTTTCTTATAATTTTTTGAGCACCTTTCCGGTACGCGCTTTTCCAAGCCAGTACCGGTTTCTAGCACCAGTTCTCATTATTTGGACTTGAAACTCATTTTACAAGTCCTAGATATTATTCTAGTAATTATCATGCACTTACATTAATTTTCCGGAATACTTTTTTGGTACGCATTTATACCGACTAGCAGAACCGGTATCTGCACTTTTCTTCCGAAAAGCGACTTTCAGCATTATTACTCACTTACTATAATTATTAAAGCCTCATAATAATTATTAGGGTCAATTATGGAATCATTTCCTATTTTCTCATAATTTATTAATTAAATTCCTTAATTAACGGTGCGGGTTCTTACAGTTACACATGTGTGACTTCCAGGGTCAAGCCATAGACAGGCAACACAATCTCTGTAAGAAATAGCTCCCAAAGTCAAGTCATAGGCAGCCTACATACTATGATCACTGGCCAGGATCCTCATATCATATATCATCAGTGCATCATCATAACATCAAGATGTTGAATCGAGATAATTTTGAATCAGAGTTCTAGATTTTTGTTCATCCCTTGATGTAATAATATCTCGAGGTTTGCAACGATAACTTGGTATATCTACTATATAACATCTATATGAATGTGAATGAATGCACATATACATCATACCATATACTTTCATACAATATAAACATAATGCCCACCATCATGGTGGGGCCACAAGAGAGAGGAGTCAACTAGAACTAGGAGCTTACCTTAGGGAGCTTAGCACAAGCCCACACTCCAATATAATACGTATGCTCCGACAAAGTCCTCAAGTGCACGGTTCTCTAGGCACACCTAGAGTAGGAACCATTCACATCATTAATTACATATTAATTAATCAAGTCATATCCACGACTTAATCATTTAATGATTCCACTTTTCATACTCATATGTCAATAATATGCCCATTACAAGTCTAGACCAATTATTACTTATTACATATTTTAGTGCATTATTACAAGCCACTTTAATCTTCAATTACTTACATAGCTTAAAATCACATGCAAGGCTTATTTAGACAACTTAGAATATTTTCAACTTATTCGAGCCATATTTATGATTATTATAAGTTACTAAGGGTTCCCCTAAGCCCACTTAGCTTAAATATCACTTTTACGGTTTTCTCAAAACTGTACATGCTTCTGTTTTCTAGTCAATGAGCGCAACTCACTCGTTATAAAATTATCATCTTTTAATATGTTAATCTAGACTCAATTAAATTTCCAACAAGGTATCACATACCTCATTTGGAGTTTCCTAGCTCCGGTTATAATCATTTGAAGTTAGATAAACAAAGTTGTTTGCCAACTCCGAACAGAGCCCTAAACATCCTTTACCATTTCTGCGATTCTGGAAAATCTACTAGACCAATTGCTCACACATTTTTATGCAGACAACTAGACAACTTTAGCTTTAATTAGACATATTATGAGCTTAATTTGAGTAATAATTGAGGGAGAAAAAATTCGTGTAAGTTTCAGCCATGTACAACCCCTGCACATGGCCTCCCTATGCAGTCCTCACTCAAACGAACATAAAGAATGTAATACATCTTCAATTGATACCAAATTTTGACACCACATAGATAACATATCAAGCTTCAATTTGATATAAGGAACATCCATATATGACTTATGTCTTCTTCCCAATTTCGCCTAAAAATTGATTATATAGCCTTAAATATGTTTACTTAACAAACCTTAATTATTTTTGATTATAAATCCTAATTCACTTTAATTATTGAATTTTTCTATTATTAAGGCACATTATGAAATCTACTTAGTCCCATTATGTCATGATACTTAAATTTTACTAATTACTTAATTAGTGTACCTAAACCCTACTTTAGTCCAATTTTAGAGTTAAATCCTTAATTACTTTTGTCAATTAATCCCTACCCTTAATTAATCCCCTAATTCATCATCTCCTTAATTTGAACACAACTAAACCCTTATATACTTTATGGGGCAGATTTGATGAGCTATTTTAATTAGGGTTTTTAGTTATTATTAATCATGATTAATGAGTTTTACTTAGAGTTAACCCACCTAGTTAATCTTTCTAATCATTTTTCCACACTTAACAAATTAAACACATTTCTTTGTCATCAAACTCTATCCATCCTTGACTTGGCTGAATCATACATAGTCCATATTAGGGTTCATAGTCATCTTTTTACATGAACATCACTCAAATGTCCAAAGGTGACACCTTTAGTTATCCAATCCATCATTCCATGATTCAAAACACACCCACCCTTAAGAATCATGATCAAACCATGACATTAAAAAATTTTAAACAATATTTCTCTAATACATAACAAAACCGTGGCACACACACAAGAAAAAGAGAGACTTTTTGATTCATATTTCTCAAATGGAGGCTTACATCTTCAAGCTTCCTCCTTTATCTCAAGGCTCCACCTTTTTCCACCAAGAACACACCTTTAGGCAAGCACACACCTTCATGAACAAGCTCATGAGCTAGGCTCAAGAACAAAAGAAAAAAGGATGAGGTTTTTCATGAAAAAATTAAGAACACTTACCCAAAAATCAAAGGAAACAAGCAAGCAAGTGTGGTTATTCAAGAGAGCTCAATAACACAACTCCATAACCTTTGGTCTTCACAAAACCATGGCTGTTTGGGATGATAAAGGACACGGAATTTTTGATTCACACCATGAAAATGGTATGGTTGTGAAAAGGAGAGTGAGGGGAACAATCTTTGTGAATGAAGTTTGGTGGTTTGGAGAGATTTAGGTGAAGAAATCTTAGAGAGAAGTGAGAGAGTTTTCAAAATTTGAAACTTAGAGAGAGAGAGAGAGAGAGAGGAAGGAGGCTGATCAGAAATGGAGGGGGTGGTGCCCTAATGAGGGGTGCCATGTCACTTAAGAGACATTCGTCCTTTAGTGAGACCCGGTATAATTTTTATCTGAACCGTCGTCAAATATTTTACCCGAAAACCTCTAAGACTCTAACTTTAAGTACTTAGCATTAATTTTGTCTAAATATCATGTTCATAACTTAAAAATTTGATTAGTAGATCACAGATCCACTAACAGTTGTTTAATTGCACTATAGTTTTTACCGCTGTTCTTAACTGTACCCGGATTTCATAATCTTCTTGACTTTAACACTTTTGGTCTAATTATGACTTGTTAGACATATATTGGTCTTTATTTCCATTTTTTCATCTTTTTCCCATTTCGGGATTCTACCGGCTGCTGCTGCAGCAGTACAAAATAGCCAATAGAAGTGACTTTTCAGAAATACCCCAATATGGGTATCAATCTTCATCAAATCATATCCTAACCTCATTCATGATGTTTATATCATTAGATTAGCTCTTTAAATATAATTTTCTCACTTGAAGCTATTCTACTGACTATTACTGCGTCAGTAGTCAAAATTAACAGATGAAAATTCACCTGTGTAGAATACCCTCAATATGGGTATCAAAATTCTTAAAATTTCATCCTCATTCCATTTATGACCATAAGGTCCTCATTATAACCCTCTAATTTAAAAGTCATATGATTGGGGTTATTATAATTTCTCTTCACCTTAAATTTTTTGTTGGGCTCATCAGGTTTAAATTGCCCGATCAAAAATTCTACTTCCCACCCAATTCATGTTAACTTTCAAATAAAATATTGTTGGGCAGTTGAATTAAATGGATCAAATGCTCAGTATAGTGAACTCACGCTAGTCGCTTTATTTTCACCAAGTTACTTGGACATATGCCCATGACACACTCTCTGTTTAACTCCCATTTTTATTCTTCTTCCAACTTAAACCTTAAGTGCACATTTTGGTTCCATTCAAGTCATGTGCTACTTACAAGAGTCACTCACCCCAAACTTAATAATTTGCTCAGTCTCACAATATACACTCAGCATTGTAGGATCAATTTAACTCTTTAGTCAATTTTTTTTATCTCACAAAACAGATTTCCATTGATTTTAAGAAGACAACACTAACACATGGACAGTAACAAAAATTAAGACTCATACGTGGTATTTAAGAATTCAAGCTCACTACAACAAGTTGAAAACTACTCAGGAATTTAAAACTAAACATATCAGCAGTTACACACACACTAAACTAACCTAAGCTACAACTGCCACAAGTACACTAACTAACTAATCAACTAAACTCTTTTTTTTCATCCAGCATCCAATAAAGAAATGAAAGTCTTCTCTTTATTCACATGTATGCTCCAGTAATGCTTTACCCATTAATCTTGCATGGAAACAATTTGATTCTTATCTTGAAATTCATAACAATTTGTCCTGTATCCAACCAATTGATTATTTTCTTTTGAATCAAATCTTTCAAGAGTGGATTGGCTGGTTTAGTCTCTATATGATTGAAACTGCCTTCACCTAAGTTGGTATTTTCACTATTTAAAAACACATGATCATCAACCAAATGATCCCAAACAGAAATAGCAAAACAATCGTTAGAATATTCATCAATGAAATTCATGGCTTTTAAAACATTGAAAGTCTTCTTTTTCTCATTGACCCTCATGGTCAATTCTCCGGTTTCAACATCAATTATAGCATCCTCTATAGCTAAGAATGGCCTATCCAATATAATAGGCACATCCTTGTCAACTTCAAAATCAACTATTATGAAATTTGCTGGAAAAATAAACCTATAAACTTTAACTAATTTTTTCTCTATTTTTCCATCATGATGTGCAAGTGACCTATTAGCTATTTAAGGAGTTACTGTGGTAGGAGAGACTTCCACTCCATGTTGCTTAACAATAGAAGTACGCATCAAATTGATGTCAGAGCCAAGATCACACAAGGCTACTCCAATATTCCTATCTCTTATTGCACATGTAATTGTAAAAGAACCTGGATTTTCCAGCTTGGGTGGCAAATCATTGGAGATGTAGTGCTCCTCTTGCTGTTTGTGGAGTCTTTGAGGAAAAGGGATCTGTTTTGCCCTTGAAATTGGTTGAGAAGCTTTACTATTCTGCACTAACTTGTCTGGTGCAGTAGAGTTCTCCTCCTCTTTGTCTTTCTCTTGAGGTGTAGAATGGTTGAGTGATGGTTGAGCTGAATGGGTATCATCCACTTGTTGCCCTTCCTTATCTATTAACTTCCACAAGGTAGATGGCCTTATCACATGCTCTGGCTGTTCCACCTTTCTGTCATTCCTTAATTGGAGGGTCTTATTAGCTCCATTCCTTCCTCTCTTGGTATCTGAGTGTCACTTAGTAGTGTCCCCAAAGGTTTACTCCTAAGGGTAGAGGCAATCTGCCCCACTTATGTCTCAAGGCTCTTCAAGATAGCTCTATGACTTTGAAGCATAGCTTCATGGTTTTGTAGCATTCGATTCATCCACTGCTTATATGGAGGTTGAGCTTCTGCAGCAGGTTGTTATAGCTGTTCAGCAAAAGGAGGATGCATAAAACAAGGTGAAAAAGGCTCTTCTGATTCAAATGACTGCTGCCATCCATGATAAGGCTTCTAGTATTGGTACTTTTGGCCTTGATTTTGGGCAAAATTACATCCTTGGTTCTGCCATCCTTGTTGATCAAATTGGTTGTGGTTGTTATAATTGTAGTTGAAGCCTCCCACATAAAGGACAGATGTTGGGTTGTTGGGGCATTCTTCAAATAGATGAGCACCATAGCAAAGTGAGCATATAGGTGTTGTAGCAACTATTAGAGCAGGTGTTGGTTGCTTGGATTCTACCATAACCTTGGCCAAATCCTTTATTGTGTTATGCAAAGCTGCGAGTTGAGCTGCTAATGCCATTGTGATTCTCCTTTAGAGTGTTTAACAACCAAACTTTTTTTTTTTTTTTTAGATTTGGCAAAATGCTAAGTGTATCAATGTTGTTTTCACAGTCAAGAATTATTAATCTGTAAAATCTACAAAGACATAGAATTGCAAAAAAGAAACTAAATCAAGAACTAAAAGACATAGACTTGCAAAAAAGAAACTAAATCAAGCACCGTTCCCCGGCAACGGCGCCATTTTGTTGGATAGTATAGATCAGATGATCAAGATCGTTCTCAAGGAATAGTTGATTTTAATTTCTTTTCTTTGTTCTATTCCTTAATTCTTGGATTGTAGTAATCTCACTTTTAAACTAAAGAATTGAATGAAATTGATTTTGTAATTAAACTGGATTAACAAATGGAACTAAAATGGTTAAGTACAAAATATCAATAATGAAAAGATTTTGGAATTCTCAATTCATGGACTTCCTTAAAGCAATTCGCATTCCTGCGTTTTTCCACTGTTAAAGCACTTTTATCACAAAATGTGACTTACTATGGCTATTTTAGTTGGAACTTGCCAGTTCCAGTTTTAATCCCCAAAAGGATCCTTTCCCAAGATCTTTTGAATCTTTATATAAAAAATGTCAAATTCCTTCTCTGGTTATTCCTAACCTAAAGGGTTCAATTAGCAAGAAGCATTCACTTGATTTCTCAATCATAGCTCTTGCAAGAATGTTCAAGAATCTTTCCCAAGATTTTTAGAAACTAAGAGAATTGCTAATCAAATGAGATAAAAGAACATAACAGTGTTCATAAAAATAAGGGAATCATCCAATCATCTTGAATTCCAGAAAAGAGGAAAATTAGCTAGCTATTTCAAAGAACAAAATTAAAGATTCTAAAATTGAAGTAACATGCATTACCGAATACGAAAAGGAAAGGAAAAGTAGAGTGTAGTGAGTTACTGTAATTTACAGGTCCTCTTATGGTGTTTCTCTCAAACACTTAACCACACAAGCAATTCTCTGAATATACCTCTTTGTATTACTGATTCTGCCAAGTGCTACTTTACAAGAGTTACAATGTGCTTTTTATAAGCAACAACAAATGATTAAGAATAATAATGACTAACATAGGAAATCTAAACATATTAATTATCCATTAACATATGCCTAGGGACACACCATAAAACAAAACCCTTCATATTTCTATTTTCTTTTATTCAAATTAAAGATTAACCTAACAAAACTCCCCCTTAATCTTTAATATCTCTATCGTCCTTCATGCCCATCTTCTTCTTACAATTTTCTAACAACAATGTCGGCAGGGGCTTTGTGAAAATATCTCCAACTTGATCTCGGCTTGCAACATGAGTGAGCTCCACCTTTCCTTCTTTTACTTGATCTCGGATGAAATGAAACCTGACATCAATATGCTTACTTCTCTCATGGTTGACCGGGTTCTTTGCTAACTCGATCGCTGATCTGTTGTCAACTCGAATCTCGGTTTGACCGACTTGCTCTTGCTCCAGCTTGCTTAGTAAATTCCTCAGCCATATTGCATGGCAAACACACCAAGATGCCGCAACATACTCGACTTCACATGTAGACAGAGTCACAATGGGTTCCTTCTTCGACACCCAAGTAAACGCCGTGTTTCCCATGAAGAACACATAGCCAGCCGTGCTCTTCCTATCATCAACATTTCCGCACCAATCACTGTCTGAATAACCCGTCTGTTTGTATTTGTCCGACTTCGAGTAATGAAGTCCTTGTGAGATTGTTCCCTTCACATAGCTTTAATCCATACAAAGCTTTCTTCAGTCTCAACACTTTTCTTTCTTGTCCGACTTTCATGAATCCCGGAGGTTGTTCGAGATACACCTCATCCTCGAGTACTCCATTTAAGAATGCCGACTTCACATCTATCTGATAGATCGGCCATCCGAATTGGGCTGCTTGAGAGATCAACAGCCTGATTGTCTTCATTCTTGCTACGGGTGCGAACACCTCGTCATAGTCAATGCCGGCCTTCTGCCTATACCCTTTCGCCACTAGTCGGGCTTTGTATCTTTCGATCTCCCCCTTAGCATTCATTTTCTTCTTGTACACCCATTTCACACCAATGGGCCGACTTCCTTTGGGCAGCTCGGATAATTCCCACGTTTTGTTCTTTTCTATTGCTTTAATCTCCTCCTCCATGGCTGATTGCCATTTCTCATCTCGGATTGCTTCTTCAAAACTCACTTCTTCAGAATCTGCCAACAAACATACCAAGTGTGCTTCCTTAGTTGAGTCATACAAGTCTTGCAAGCTCCTCATTCTCGGTTGTCTCTGCTCTTCATCATCAGAGATTTCATGATTAGCTGGGATATGGGACGAAGGTTGTCCGACCTCAATTGTCATTTTCTCGGGTTCAACATTCACCCCGGATGGACAACCCCAGTCCCAAGCATCTTCTTCATTCACCTTCACATCTCGGCTTACAACATCTTTTTATTGACGGGATCCAACAACTTGTACCCCTTTGTCTTCTCATCATAACCAATGAATACAAACTTCTTACTCTTATCTTCAAGTTTCGTTCTCAACTGATCCGGTATGCGTGCATATGCAACACTACCAAAAATCTTGAAATGAGCCACTGATGGCCTTAGACCGCTCCATGCTTCTTGTGGGGTTTTATCATTCACACTTGATTGCAGACATCGGTTCTGCACATATACTGCACATTGTACGGCTTCTCCCCAAAACTCTTTCGGCATGTTCTTCGTCTTTAACATAGATCGGACCATATCTAGGATAGTCTGGTTCTTCCTCTCAGCTACTCCATTTTGCTGGGGCGAGTACGGTGCGGTCAGGAACCGCCTTATCCCATGTTCTTCACAATACTTCTTGAAAGCTGTTGACACATACTCCCCACCTCGGTCTGAACGTATCGATTTGATGTACCTCCCAGTACCATTCTCTATCATTACTTTAAAACTCCTAAATTCCTCTAGCACCTCAGATTTTTCTTTTAAAAAATACACCCAAGTCTTTCGACTGAAATCATCAATAAAGGTTATAAAATACTTCTTACCACTGAAGGTCCCCGGAGTAATGGGTCCACACAGGTCGGTATGTATCAAATCCAGAGGCTGCCTAGCTCGGTATCTCGCCATCCTTGGGAACGGGCTCCTCGCATGTTTTCCCAATACGCAGTCCTCACAAAACTTTCTTTCAGAGTTTATCTTTGGCAGTCCTACCATCATGTTCTTCTTCATCATCTCGGTCAGACCACCATAATGAAGGTGTCCAAAACGTCTATGCCACAAATCCATCCTATCTTCTACCTCGGCTTGTAGACAGCCGACCTCCAAGTTCCTCACTTTCAGTTTGTACATCCTATTCTTATCCATCTGAACTCGGGCCATCAACCGCCATTGCTTATCTTTCAACAGTAGAACTCGGTCTGTCACTAGAACCGAGTATCCTTTTTCCATCAACTGTCCAATGCTCAGAATATTGCTTTTGAGCTCAGGCGCGTAATACACGTCCTGAATTGTACCAACTCGTTCGTCTTTTTGTAGAAAACCACGGCCTTTTACATCAATTTTAGACGCGTCTCCGAAAGAGACATGCCCGGCTTCCACCGTCCTTAATTCTTTGAACAAATGTTTGTAACCACACATGTGATTACTTGCACCGGTATCCAAATTCCACTCCGTCTCACTCTTCGAACTCGTCTCACCTTGTGCCAACATCATAACTCCTTCATCTCTTATCTCTCCTTCTGCAGCAAAGTTTGACGTCCCGTCAACTCTCCTTTCATCTCGGCAATCCTTCGCGAAATGTCCAACTCGGCCACAGTTGTAGCATCTGTCCGAGTTCCAGTCCTTTGAAAAATGGCCATAATTGCCACACTTATAACACTCTATATTACTTTGATTTGACCACCGGTCTCTTCCACCTCGGCCACGTCCTCTTCCTCTCCAGTTTTGCTGACTTGGCTCAACTTTTTCTTCATTTTTCACCTCATGACCTCGGCCACGACCACCTCAGCCATTTCCACGTCCAGCTCGTCCACGACCTCTACCTCGGACGTTCTGAGTGTAGAGCGTCTTCTCATCCTTAATGGTTGCTTTTGTCTGGAGTGCTTGCTCCAGCGACTCCTCCTTTTTCTTCTTCTTGCGTTGCTCATGCGCCTCAAGGGAACCTGCTAGCTCTTCAACAGAGAGCGTAGACAAGTCCTTGGACTCCTCGATTGCACACACCTCGTTCTTGAAATCATCTGTCAACGACCTCAGAATCTTTTCTACTACTCTGGAGTCGGCCGACGTCTCTCCATTCCTCTTCAGCTGGTTCACAACGGTATGAACCCGGGTGATGAAATCCGACACTCCTTCGGTCTCCTTCATTTTCATCCCCTCCAACTTTCCTCGAAGAGTTTGAAGCCTGACCTGCTTCACACGATCAGCACCTCGGTATACCGTCTCCAATATGTCCCAGGCCTCCTTAGCCGTTGTTGCACCTCCAATCTTCTCAATACCACCGCACTCTTCAACAGCTTGAAGCATCATAAACAGTGTTGCTGTATCCTTCGATTTTGACAAACTCAACTGCTTGAGTTGGTTTGCTGAGTATCCTTCTGTTGTTTCAGGTTCTTCGAACCCATTTTGCACCAAATTCCAACTATCACATGCTCTTAGGAGAGCCTTCATTTGGATGCTCCAATTCTCATAGTTGCCCTTTTTCAGGCGGGGCACTGGCAGACCATTACTCACACCTTCCCTTGATATCAAGCTCTGATACCAATTTGTAATTTACAGGTCCTCTTATGGTGTTTCTCTCAAACACTTAACCACACAAGCAATTCTCTGAATATACCTCTTTGTATTACTGATTCTGCCAAGTGCTACTTTACAAGAGTTACAATGTGCTTTTTATAAGCAACAACAATTGATTAAGAATAATAATGACTAACATAGAAAATCTAAACATATTAATTATCCATTAACATATGTCTAGGGACACACCATAAAACAAAACCCTTCATATTTCTATTTTCTTTTATTTAAATTAAAGATTAACTTAACAGTTACAGACCAGTACTTCTTGAAATGAAAAACTCTCAATGCTAGAACTACTCAGAATTGCAGAATTTCAAAGCTTGCATGCGTTTGGTCTTTGATCTCTCTAGAAAGAAGCTTGTCAATTCCCTTTTTTCAAGAGCCAGAAGACTAATACACCAAGTTTAACAAAATGTTCAAGAAAATTCTAAAGGAAATTCACTCTCACCTACAAACGAAAAATAAAAGACTTCAATGTGTACATCACAACCCAGAAAACACCTTTTAACTAAAAAAAACTAAAAATCATCCAAAGTACTGCTGGCCGTCCTTCTTTATGTTCATCCAGTGGTCCACAACACTTCAGTTTTTGCAAACTTGGTCACGTGCTCTCTCACGCTCTTTAAAATCTGCAAGCAATTGGTAGAACATGTAAGTAAATTACCAAATTCCTATTTTTTGACCATTTTACCTTACTGGTATGTTTTCTTAGACTTTGGCCCACTTTTTCTTCTGCAATCTGAGTTGTATCAGCCCAATTACCATGAAAACAAGTTAGTAATTCAAGCTTATTTCAAAGCTAACATGTACCTTAAAGTTTCTCCTTTTCTTTTGGTTTTCCAAATTCCATTTGCGAAAACAAACATGCCCAACTTGGCTTTGTCTTCCCTGCACCCTAAGTAAATGGGTGCACCTGTGTACCATATACTCTGAGCCATTGATTTTGAGTACTTCTACTGCAATGTTTGTAAATGACAACCTACAACTTATTGAATATGTCAGTATATAAAAATTATTATTTACAGTTTTGGCACATCAACAAAAGAAAACAGAGGAAGTATTTAAGTATGTAGGTTGCTGGTTTTGAGGATTCGCCTCAATTTGTTGTAAATGAATATTTCCAAACTATAGTTGTGAGAATAAAACTTCATCTATCTAAGAAAAGTAGAGAAAGAAAAATGCAAAGTCACTCTTGATATGTATGTTGCATGTCTTGGGTATACTCTATGCCTTCAATTGTACTAAATTATGAACGTGCTAAACCTCAATTCTTAAACCACTTCCCATGAAACTCCTGATCTACGAAGGTAGGGGTGAGGGAAATCTCAATTAAAAAATCATAATTTTTTTTTGTCCAATTCAATCTGTGCGAATTACAAGCAACATGCTCTTTATGGAATACCTTCTAAAAATTGATAGTTTTGAATTAGAATCTGTGAAATGGATGACGAATGATTCATCTTCCCTTTCGAACCACTTGGAATCTAATTTGGAAGGTTCATCTTCCCTTTAAAACCATTTAGAATCTTCTATGATTTTTCGGATTTGATCTGTTCTGACAAGACATGTAATCCGATGCGACATGACTCGATTAGCTCAAATGAGCCACTTGCCTTCATTCTTATTATCATGGCACATACACTTCAACTTATACCTGTGTGTGAGAATAAAAATCTTATGCTCAATTTTAGACCTTGTTTTGCTTGGATGTAAAGACTTACCCATCTAATAAAGTAGAACCCATGATTGAGATTGAAAATATAATTTACAAACGTATAAAATTATGGGAAAAATATTTATCTTTTTAAACGACACAACTTACATTCTTTCACTCTCACAAAGAATTGGGACCCACACTTTTATTTTTTTTGTCAACTCTCTCACTTCCTTTATCTATCTCTTTCTCTCTCTTAAAATGACACAACTTTACATTCTTTAAAATGACACACACTCTTCCTTAAAATTATTTCTCCAATATATATATATTTTTTTTTTGGTACAATCCAATATGTATATATTAATCCCGTAACAAAGTTGCGCATGCTTCATTTCCAAATAAATATAAATTCAAACAAATTGATAACACATAAGGACACCCAAGGAGATACGTGTTTGCATCACAGGACCAATTGAAGAGATAAGAAAAAGATAATTATAGCTAGTGCGAAATTAACCTGTCACCCGCGGGATCCATAAAATTCAAGTTGTAAATAACCATCATGATTCTTCTTTGCTTTTTGAGTTAACTGGGCTATGTGTAGTGTCACAACCCCTGTGTGCATCCAAGGGTTGCACTATTAGTTATATTCAAATCTTCAATTAGAGGGTAAAAGTATTTACAGTTCAGTTTTGAAACTAGCAGCGCAAGTCGCATGCAACAGAAAATCTTGAGCACCTGCATTTATTATATTTCTGCTTATTTCCTTTTTCCAAGATTCCTGAAGTTCTGTTTAAAATCATTAAATCAATATAAAGCCTAGACATAAAAAAAAATACCAAATGGGTGGTTACTTATAGTACTAATTATAACTCTCACAAATTTGCTGTCTGTGTAGGAATCTCACCAGAAATGCGGAAGCGCATCGAACCGACACGACGAGGGAAAAGATTAACCTTCATCGTTTTGATTACCTGGAAGGGCGTAGTTATGTGACCACGAACAATAGTTGTTTCCTCCATGATCGATCTTCCAGACTATCTCTCGAGGAGGATGAGATGGTTGTGTGGGCAACCGTTCAGATGATGAACGTCTGCCTCTTGGGTTTGTTTCTGATGATCTGTTCACCTTAGAGGCACAAGAGGAGAAAACTATGAATATATACGCTTAGGTCTTAGACATAACTCAACCCTAAGCCTCATGGGCTCAAGTGTCACTGAAGCCCAATAGGACTTTAGTGACCAAAAGAGCATATATCCAACAATCTCCCACTTGCTCTTTAAGATACAAACTTGAGTTCGTAAACCCAAGACCATGTAGCCCATAAGCTATCATCATCTGATAATATACCCCATCCCTTGTCTCGAGCTAGCCTGGGGACCTACCATTTGTCATTGATCAAGGCTCCTGATAATCTTTACAAGATTATTTAATTCAGTGCTACTCCACTAAAAACCCCGAACGTGAACTCCAAGAATAATGACATTTATAACATTAATATGCATTGCCCCTTTATAGAATGTCTATAATTCATTGATTAGTTTTTTGTAACCCAATCAATTATTTATTCCCTTGACTTTGATAATTTCTCTAATGGATTACATGCACTGGCCAGTGTCTTTAATATCCAAGTACCGAAATATATCAAGGGGACATTTCCTACAAATTCCTTGTTTTTTATCTCATAAATACTGATAATCAAATAATCTCACTCCCAAAACACCGAGTTATTGGCCGTCAAAAGATCGGACCTCACCCGTTGGTAAATCAAAGAATGAAGACTATTTAATTATTTATTTAAAATAAACACAGGATTAAGGGCAACTACATAACTATAGTTATCTGGAAATTTGATTCCTTATGACAGAAAGAACAACCTTAATCAAATCTCTCCTTGATCCTTCAATGTAAGTATTAACTCACACCAATATTTTATAATGATTCGGACAAAATCTTCTCATAAAATATTGCAGCCTAAATAAAGTGCCCAACTGTTATAAAAAAATAAAAAATAAATAAAGTGCCCAACTTTATTTAACGGCTGTGACTCCATTCATCAATTGTGAGAACCTATGACCATGTCCTCCATGAACGTATCCATATGATCATATACTCCACAATTTGATCCGGACCTTTATGTTTGTAAATAGTGCGCAAAATAAATAAATAAAACCTTATTTATGAAATTTAGAAAATTATTTTATTGTTTCATCGTCTTACTCCAAGAGCACAATGAAACCAATAACTCCCACTTGCTTAATGCAAGTCTGGGATCCTCCTAAGACCCAAAGAAGTAACATGCCTCTCAAACACAAGTTTAGGCAAACTCTTAGTAACTGGGTCTCCAAGATCCACCTCTAATGCTATCTGAGTTTAGTGAAAAACTCATAGCTCGAGGTTGATTTTCTTGAGTCAATATCCACTTGAAATAACTGAATTTTTGAAAACTCAGCTTTTCAAGACTCCCACTAGAATATACCAGCATATAATCTCTCGTTCTCCAAAGATACTTGAGTACATGCTTAACAATAATCTAGTATTCCTCTAGGTTCAAAATGGTACTATCTCACTACTCCCACTGCGTGACAGATGTCTGGTTTAACGCCCAACATGATATGCATGAGTCTACCTTTGCCAAAGCATAAGATATGTTGCTCATGCATTCTTCCTTCTTAGAAGTCTTTGGTCACTCCTTAGGAAGATGAATTCCACATCTGAGAATTATAATTCTTCTTTTAGAATTCTCATGTTGAATTTTGGTAAGAGTTTTATCAATGTAAGTAGCCTGAGGTGATGCCAACAACTTATTCTTCTGGCCTCATAAGAGTTTTATACCAAGAATATAATTGGCTTCCCCAGTACTTGCATACCAAAACACTAACTTAGCCAACTCTTTATGCTTGATATTACCTCCACATTGTTTCTAATAAGGAGCATATCATCTACATAAAGTACCAGAAAAGCTACTGTCTTTCGTTGTATCCTTTACATACAAATACACATTATTCATCAAGGTTCTCTCAAAATCAAAATTTTGATAACCTGATCAAAATTGATGTTTCAAGACCTGGATGCTTGCTTAAGTCTATGAAATAGACTTTCACAACTTGCATACCGTGTGTTCCTACTCATTTGCTATAAACCCTTTTGGTTGTTGTATGTAGATATCCTGACATCCAACTCCCAAAATGAAATCTCATAATTGAGACTTATAGCAACTAAGAGAATCTGGATAGATTCAAGCATGGCGTCTGGAAAAAAATGCCTCCAAGCTAGCTTTGAAGGTTTTCACCTTTCTGTCCATCCTCTCTTTGACTTTTATGTCCACATGCACCTTGTGGGTTTTACCCCTCTCGGTGTCTTTACTAGGACCGAACAGAGTTGAAATACAAGTATTTCATCTCATTGTTCATAGCCTGAGCAACACTTGATCAACAACATCTTCTAATGCATTATCGTAACTAGTAGGATCAATATCACTCAACAAAAGACAACTTGAGAGTTAACAAGGTTCTCTCGCACTACGAATGTACTGCACTAGACCTTGTGTATTTATAGGTAAAACAAAGAGTGGATCAAATGATGGATCTTCAATTTCTTGAGGAACCGCTTATCCTTGATATTGTTCCTTTACATGTGATACTAATATTTCTACTAGTTTCACTTATATATTATCATGTTAAATTTCCAATCATGGTTCTCTTGTTTGTTCAATAGAGATATATCTATCCCTTCTTGAACAATCAAGGGAACAGTGGAAGAAGCTTCTACAGATTCTGAAAATTCTTGATCTGAGATAAATCTCATCAAGAATAACCTAACTTAAGAGCTTATAATTTCTTATCTAGTCCTCCTTTAAGAAAATCATGTGAGTGCTCACTTAGATTATCTTGTCCTTAAGACTAAATAAGAAATCATCCCTAGTTCTCTTAGGGTAGCCAAAAGATATGCACTCTTCCATACAAGATTCCATCTCATTTGACTGCTGTTGTAGGACGTGTGCCGTAGCACCCTAAATCCGAATATGGTTTGATCTGGGCTTGCACCCCTTCCATAAATCTTTAGGTGTCTTTACAACAAACTTTGACGGAACCAAGTTAAGAAGGTAGATTTCCTTCTCTTAGGCATCTCCCTTGAACAACATTGGCAAAGATGAATAACTGAACATGATCTTCACCAAGTCTAGAAATGTTTGATTTTTGCATACTGCAACTTCATTCAACTAACGCATTCTTAGAGTTGACAGTTACGAAAACTATCCCCTCTTAAATCAGGTAAGACCTGAACTTACCAGATAGGTAGCCAACACTTTAGTCAGACCAAAGTGTTTTGATTTGAACACCTACATGCTTTTCTGCCTCAGACTTAAACCTCTTGGAAATTTCCAAAAGCTTTAGACTTATGGCGCAGTTGGTTCATCTGTCCAAGTCCAGAGTAAACATTAATATAATGAAGTACTCATCACCTCTTTTGGTCTGAACGCTAAGTGGTCCACATACATTAGTATGTACTAGTTCCAGTTGAATAGTTGCGCAAACCTTTTTGTCCCTTGTAGGATTGCTTGGCCACTTTACCTTCCAAATAGGACTAACATGTAGCTGTTAGTTAAAAGTTTATTGAACTTTCAGTCCCTCTTTTAACTAAAACATGTTTCCTACTTGAGATAATATGACTCAATCACAAAGGCTAAAGTTATGTTTCATTTGAAACTTTTATTTCTTTGGTGAAAGTTCTTGTTCATCATCCTTTCCATTCAACATAACAAATTTAAAAAGGGTATAGGACATAGGTAATAAAGACTATTTAAACAATGTACCAGAACAAAACAAGACGAAGATGAACTTCGAAATGTAACTGAGGAATCAATTGCATTGTCAAACCATGTTTTAACCAAAAAAACTAACAAAAATTGAATTCCTCTTGAAATCCGGAAAAAATAAACAGTCACCCAAAACCATAGTCATTAAATAACTTGTCTTACTGCAAATGCAGACACAAGTTCCCATTTTCAAGCTTAAAATACTGCTAAGAGTAACAAACATAATCAGTGATTCCTGAATCAATGATTCATTCACTGATCAGGCCTTAATATACCCATGTCTGGTTCTTTTCATCACCTCTGGGCAATTTTTCTTTCAGTGTCCCTTCAGTCTGCACTTGAAGAACTTGCCTTGCGGCTTCTTCATAGCAACTGGTTTGACAACTGATAACCAAGTTATTTTGTTCTTGTTACCACCCTTGGATTTTCCCTTGGATTTAACAAGACTCTTAGCAAAACCTGCACCGACTGCATTCTGTCTAGTAGAGCTGCTAGACGCAGCAAACATGTCATTAAGAGTCTGAAGCATTTCTACTCCACTCTTAATCATGTACACTTGCTTCTGCAAGTATTTGGAAAGACTGACAATAATATAGCAGCGAACTACCATATTTGTCATTTCCTAATATGAGAAATGCATCTTAGTTTCCTTAGACGCATCCTCTGCAGGTTGCTATGGCCCTCACATTGTCAGGACAAATTTTAGCTTCCATGATTTAGAACAATATCAAAAATTTGCTTTTCACTTATTCATAGTTGGTACCATCTAGAGGTTTTCGACTCAAAATTATTTCTAAGATATTTTCTGATAAACATATAAAGCACACAATTACAAACAAATAATGCAATAAACAAACAAAGTGCAAGTAGATTCTCATAACTACTCTTGTTTATTGTTAACAATCCTTCAGTTTATTTTTACAAGGCTTACGATGGGCAAGTCACTTGTAAAAACTAAAATTTTTATTTGGACCTTCAGTGCCATTGCCAGAGCCTCGATGGGAGGGTTAACAATTTTACCAAAATTGAATGTAATTAACCATTGTTTAATTTCAAAATTATCCTTAGTGTCCAAGCATTGCCGACGATGGGTCGTACAATACTTTACTAAAGTTTTGAAATTATTAATATTTAATCTAGTGAAATCTGATTATCCTTATCCGATGGGGCTTCAGCGATAACCATTTCACTAATAAACCCACAAATGGAGCCCGCAGGTTTTAAAATTAATTAATTTTTAAAACCTTCACCCATTCAACATTTTTGTTTGAGAATTTTCATAAGCCTTGTCGAAGTCATTGTTTAATTTCAAAATTATCTTTAATAACTTAGTATTATCGACGATGGGCCGTACAATACTTTATTAAAATTTTGAAATTATTAAGGCCCAATAAAATCCAATCATGCTAATCCGTTGGGGCCTCACATGATTATTTTATTGATAGGCCCACAATGCGCCTGGAGGTTAAATTAATTTCTTAATTTAAATCTCCTCCCATAATTATTTAGGTCCAATCTAATAAAATCCGATCATGCTTATTCGATGGGACTTCACATGATTATTTTATTAATGGTCCTTATAATGCGCTTGAAGGTTAAATTAATTTCTTAATTTAAATCTCCTTCCATTCAACATAAGCAATATTTTCCAATTTCCAATAATTATTTAATTGAGAGTATCCTTTGTTTGATTTCAAAAACTATGTAAGCAAGAGCGCCGATGAACGTGCATCACTTAGCTTATCTGAATTTTGAAATCATTAAGGTCCTAAAATCTTGTCATGATAGACAGCGTGTGCTTCACACAATCATGATACATGATTGTGGTATGCACCGTGTGTTTAACACATGACCATTTTAGTAGACCCACAAATTACTCGCAAAATAAAAGAATTCTTTTAGGAATTTTTCTTACTAATTGTCTTGATTTTAAACTCCAAAAATAATCAATTTGATTATTCTAGATTTTACCAAAATCATAATAATTAAATTAATTTACTAAATTAATATAACCATTAATCTAGATTTTGTTTCCAAAATCATAATAATCATAATTTTATTTTACCGGAATATTTAAAATCAAAAACTACGCTCATAAACTATCATACTAGTCGGTTCAAGACATAATAGCTACTATGCAGTAATGACATGTGATCATGCAACAATATGACATCTTCCTATTCTATATGACATGTTATTTCATACATCATGTTTAATCGCACATATAATTCATACAATTCAATTAAAGCATTAAATATTAAATAAATAACTTTAATCCATGGCTTTCCTACAATAATCAATAAATAAATAAAATTACAACTTTGAAATTCCTTTTCCGTCTAGCCCCTAGTATCTGTCTCAAGCCCCTTTAGGGTATCTATGGGACAACAAGCCGAAAGACCCAATCCTTTGCTAGAAACCCTAGAAGAAAAAAAGGAACCCTAGCCAACTGTTTTGCCGTGCCGTCAGCCGAAGTCATCTCAACACGAAAATCCAGGGGAAGGACCGCCACAGGGAGACGAGAACACGGCCGCCGGAACCACCCAAAAAGGGTGTGGCACGCGCCCCCACGCGCCGTATCTTTCCCGGAGAGTGAAGCCCACTCTCAGCCACTTGAGGTGGCGAGTGGCAGCGCGTGGAGGCTCTACCGGCCGCGATCCACCCGTCATTTTGATCGTCTTTCCGTCCTCTTTCCAATCATATATGGATCGTCCAATTCCGAGGTCCAGAGGTCCACGAAAAGTCTCGGACAGTGTTGAATCCTCATGTTCTTCGCAGTTTCTTGATATCCAATTTTTACAGAAATTTGAAAAATACATAGAAATTCAAAAAAAAAAAACAAAAAACAGCAAGAAGGAAACCTAATCATATGGGATTAGCCTCCTTGTTACAAATCAAGAAATACACGAGAGAATCTAACCATGGATTAAAGCGATTAACTGATTAAAATTAAAAGCAATATCGAATAAGAATTATAAACGAATGATCACCATGAAATAAATAACAAATATAGAAAAAGATGCCATATTTTCAAAAAATAATTTTCAAAAACAATCACATGAATTTATTTCAAAACTGGTTCTTTTCCTCATCGCGATCCGGCTCTGATACCAATTGTAAGAATCTCACCAGAAATGCGGAAGCGCATCGAACCGACACGACGAGGGAAAAGATTAACCTTCATCGTTTTGATTACCTGGAAGGGCGTAGTTATGTGACCATGAACAATAGTTGTTCCCTCTATGATCGATCTTCCAGACTATCTCTCGAGGAGGATGAGATAGTTGTGTGGGCAACCGTTCAGATGATGAACGTCTGCCTCTTGGGTTTTTTTCTGATGATTTGTTCACCTTAGAGGCACAAGAGAAGAAAACTATGAATATATACGCTTAGGTCTTAGACATAACTCAACCCTAAGTCTCATGGGCTCAAGTGTCACTGAAGCCCAATAAGACTTTAGTGACCAAAAGAGCATATATCCAACAGTCTGAATACAGTATAGCTTATTCTTGTCTGTCTAAGAACTCGTGTGTACTCCAATTGTTCTGAAAATTTTTAGGCAGGAACTAGAGGCATAAAGCTTTCAGGAAGCTTTGGAATCACTCAAATCGGAGGTCTATGAACCTAGTTATAAATTTTTGAAGTAGGCTGCCTAAGACCAACAACGTGGGTGAAATAACTAACATTTCTTCTAACTTCAAATGTGGACTGTTAATCATAGGTCACTCTAAAAATTTCATAAGAAAAGGACGTCAATGGAATTTATAGTGTCTTTTATACTAAAATTGTCCGGATTTTTTATGTCCTGTGACAGCAACTCAGCCAACATGAGTTACTTTCCTTTAATTATTAAGCTGTACCGATCCCTACATCCATAACCTTGAAATTTTTACCAAGTGAGCTAGACATCCATACCTATAAAATGGTGTATAATTTACAAATTTTGGGCAACCACAATCCCAGATATGAATTCTACGAAAACTGTTACAGAGTCTGAATTTTGACAGCAAGCGGACCGCTCTTATACATACATAGTCAAATGTAGTTCTGCCGAATGGCTAGTTTGGCTCTTCTAGCTATCAATTTAATTTGCATCCAGCTTACATTCATATCTTTTCTTATACCATATTCACACTTATCAATGCTTTTGATGAGTCACTTATTTTTCACACATTTTGATAGCAATTTCAATACAACCTCTATAACCAGGCCAACCAGAAGTGTTCCATCAGCACAGACATAACATCCAAATAGACCATGTTTCACGATATGTGATCATACAAAATCCACAACATGGTCATAATTGCATTAGAATCATATATTTCAATAATTAGTTGATTACATTAACTTTCAGAGTTTCCATCTACTATACAAAGATTCTTTTGCAACACAAAATCCCATTTGATTCATAACAATCAAATATCAGTCCATATGTCATCATGCTTTAATTGACTTAAAACCTGCAAAATAGCAACCCAATAAAGGGTGAGAAATAATCTCAATAAGTGACAACATTCCTTTTTCATACATCAAAGAAGTCCAGCATAACAACAAGGCATAAAACACATCAGAATAAGTTCAAGGCAGCAATCAACATGTTCACGTAAACATAAAGCGATGGGGAACATTCTCAACCCATATTTTCAACCATGGGGAATCCTCAACCCATGTAAACCATTCCTACAACAGTATATAACATATTGCATTTTACACACAAGGTCATTCAAGCCATTCAATGTAATCAAAGGATGCTACACACTTACCTTGCGACTGGAAATTCAGTTAACACTTAATTTCTCTTTGCAATTTCCTTGAGATCACCAATTTCACCTAGAACATCATCATGACATGATTTTCAGCTACAAGAATTAACTTAAACACTACAAGATATCAATAATGTAGCGTTTCTAAACCAATTACTTTACAGTGATTTAACAGTGTCAGAAGGACTACTATAGTCACTCTTTCCCTATCACCAATCCTATCGGACAATCTGACAAGCATTTACCATGCATGCACAAACTAGGTGTTCTAACAGCCTTTTCAGAAATGGTTCGGCCAGTTCAAGAAAAATACAACAGATTTCAAGCTCTTAAGTATTTCTACCCATTTCAACAGAATTTAATTCAGCACCGAAAATCAATTCCAACAAGGTTTTATTCAATAGCTAAACATAACAAAGCTTTTAGATGGACATCACTAGGCCGTTCCTTTACATGCATTTGAGTTACAATACAACCAATAATTTCCCCAAGTTTCACATTAATAACCGAAAAACACTAAGGAAGGAAGGTGTTGGGCTTCCTCCTTCAATGCTAAGCCCAAGCCCATTGAGGGGTTTCCTAAAAACCCTAACCCTAGATCTCACATCCTCTATATATTTATTAGTTGAGGGTGGAGGCTAGGTTAAGAGATTAGAGAGAGAAAATTTGAGAGAATTATTTGATTGTTTGAGCAAAGCTTTATGCTTTGTATTTGAGAGATCTCTAGAGAGAGTTTGAGTGAAATATCTCTAGGGAGGTTTGATTATCACCATTGTTAGAGAGGTTGAGTTAACCACCACATTGGTGATTCTGATTATTTGTAACCATTATTTTCATAGTGGATTTTTGATCTGGACTAGGTCCCGTGGGTTTTTACTTCTTTATTGAAGAAGGTTTTCCCACGTTAAATCTGGTTGTGTTCTTCTCTCTCTCCTGTTTTTTGTTTTTGACTTTTCCGCTGCGCTGCCTGACCCGGTGAAATTCAAGCCAAGGTGTTGCCGAGATCAGGATCTTGTTGATTGACTTTCGCACAAAGGCTACTTAGCCGAGTTAGAGGGAACCGAGTTTTCCCAACAGTGGTATCAGAGCCCGAGTTCGACGGGTTCTGAGGGAGACGAGATGGAGACCAGTGGCATAACCAATGATGGAGACATGTTCAAGTTGACCACAGACAACTTCACTTATTGGAGACCGATGATGGAAGATCATCTCTACTGCAAAGATTTACATGAGCCCATTATCCTTGATGAGAGACCGGCAGACAAGACCGATAAGGAGTAGGAGATCCTGAGTCGGAAGGCGGTAGCCACGATCAGGAAATATATTCATAAAAGCCTCTTTGAGCACGTGTCCGAGTTCACGAACGCGTATGAATTGTGGACGAAGCTGGAGTCCATGATTCAAAAGAAGACTCCCAGGAATAAAGCCTACCTGGTTCGCCGACTTGTGAAGCTTGAATACAAGGACGACATGAGCATGATTGAACACCTGAACACCTACAAAGGTATTGTGAATCAGCTGTCAAAGGCTGATATGAAAATTGATGAAGAATTGCAGGCATTGCTGTTGTTTAGCTCGCTGCCAGAAAGCTGGGATACTCTGGTGGTAACCCTGAATAACTCGACTCCAGATGGAAAATTGAAGATAGATGTCGTGACAGACAGTCTCCTCGGCGAAGAATCCAGGAGAAGAGAACGAGGTACTTCGAGCACGTCTGAGGCCAACGTTTCTGAGAACAAAAGGAAATCCGACTCCCGCGGTAGAAGCAAAATCCGAGGTAGAGGTCGTGACAGACGAGAATATTAGTTGAAGTGCTTTTACTGTGGAAAGACAGGCCATAAGAAGCCAGACTGCTGGACCCTGCAGAATGATGAGAAGAACGGCTCTGTGAAGCCGGATCAGATTATTCCCAAGAAGAGAGAAGACAAGAGCACCATTGCGGTGGCTGCCAACTTGGATGCCGAGATATTCCTCCTTAGTGAGGATAATTATTTGAATGTTGCATATGATGACTGCACCTGGATTGTTGACTCCGGTGCCTCATTCCACGTTACTCCACACAAAAGTTTTTTCTCCTCTTACCGAGGTGGTGATTTTGGAGTCGTGAAGATGGGAAATCAAGTGACCAGCAAGATTGTTGGTGTCGGTGATGTAACTTTGACCACGGATGTCGGATGCCGACTTGTGTTGAAAGATGTAAGGCATGTTCCTGACATGCATTTGAACCTAATCTCGGTAGGCAAACTTGATGATGCCGGGTTAGTGAACTACTTCGGTAGTGTTAGATGGAAGCTGGACAAGGGAAACTTGGTCGTGGCCCGAGGTAAGAAGGAATGCTCCTTGTACGTGATGCAAGGAAAGATCAATGGCGGAGAAGCCAATTTTGTCCGAGATGAACCTAGCTTGGAGCTATGGCACAAGCTCCTCGGCCACATGAGCGAGAAAAGGGCTCCAGATCCTGAACAAGAAAGGATTACTGACCGGGTTGAAAGGCCAAGCGTTGGAGAGTTGCACGCATTGCCTAGCTGGAAAGCAGCATCGGGTTTCTTTTGTGAGACCGGATCAACCTAGACGACGCAGGTATATTCTTGACCTCGTTCATACTGATGTCTGCTCCATGTCGGAAAGATCCCTTGGAAGAGCTCAATACTTTGTTTCATTTATTGATGACCATTCCCGCAAAGTGTGGGTATATTTGTTGAAGACTAAAGACCAGGTATTCCAATCCTTTAAAGAATTCCATGCAATGGTTGAAAGGGAGACTGGCAAGAAATTGAAGGTGGTCCGATTTGATAATGGTGGTGAGTATTGCGGCCCTTTTGATGCATACTGCAGAGCGGCTGGGATTCGACTTGAGAAGACGCCCCCCCAAGACACCTCAGCTGAATGGACTGGCTGAGCGGATGAACAGAACTATTGAAGAAAAGGTCCGAAGCATGTTATCCAATGACGTATTGCCGAAATCATTATGGGGAGAATCCGTCAAACAGCTGTTGACTTGATCAACCTCTCACCATCACGGCCACTTGAAGGAGAAATTCCAGAAGAAGTCTGGACAGGTCGGAAAGCGACCTATAATCAATTGAAGGTGTTTGGATGCCGAGCTTTCGTGCATATCCCTAAAGATGAAAGGGCAAAACTTGATGCGAAGACAAAAGAATGTGATGCGTATAATCGGCAAGTGCACCGATCGTACCAAGTAATAAAGAGTGAGTAGAGTATCGTCTCCATGAGGATTGAGGCACCTAAGTTGTTATAACTATTCCTCTCTTGTTGGATTAATCAAAATAAGTTGAGAATGATTGTTGTTCATCAAACAAACTAAAATAATTAAAGTAAAAATGTAAATGATTCCAAAAGTGTTTTCAGAATGCAAGAACAAAAGATTACGGATTGGGAAAATATTTGAGAAAATATTGCGGTAAAGAGAAACAAACACCTTTCCGATCCCCACCTTGCAACTTGGATTACGTTTACATTTACCTATTCAATTGATCGAACAATCCATCATTTTTTATATAAGTAGTTAAGCCCTAATCCCTTAGTGACTTTAACCTTGTTAACTCTATTAGAATCCTAATCCCTTAGAAATCCCTTTTCGAGTTAACCCTTAGAATCAATGAACCTTTAACGTTCGCTGTTCATGTAGCCTATCCCTAGTGCATACATGAACAGTTATCTTATTCTTTGTCAGGAATTAGAATTCCAACATCCCTATTGTAAACCCTAACCCTCGCAACCCTACTAGATTGATCAGTTCCAGTAGAATTATAGAATGAAGAACAAGAAAAGATAAATGCAATTAAAATAGATAAACATAAATTTCAACCAAGGTACAAGGGGTTCACATCAAGGGTTGTGACCCTTACCACAATGATAAAACTAGCCAGACATGCTCATGTCTGACAAAATAACAATAAAAGAAAGTAGCATTTAAAACCTAGAAGAGAAAGGGAAGATGAAGATCTTCCGTCTTGATCGATCGAACCCTTGAATCTCCGAGAAGCTCCAAGGAATCTCTGCTCTATTTGTTGTTTTTCTCTCCTTGATTCTCCAAAAGTCCCTTCTTCTTATGTTTCTGATCCTTTTATTAGGTTTTGGGAAAACCTCTCTTCCTTTGCACTCCAATTGGGCCTTATTTTAGCTGATTCGCACTTAAAAATATATCGCCCGCGCACGGGGCGCCAAGCCTGGCGCTCCAAACTTGGGAGAAACAGAAGCTGAATCTGTAAACGGCGCCCCGGGCGCCAACTCTGGAGTGCCGTGCGCCAACTCCCGCGCGCTGGGCGCCAGGTTGGAGCGTCGTGCGCCACTTCCCGCGCTCCGTGCGCGGCCGAAACAGAAGCAAATCGTCGATAAGGCGCCCCGTGCCCCAGGTACCGAGCCCCGTGCGCCAGTTTGGCGCGTCGTGCGCCAACCTCCGCGCGGCGTGCGCCAGCGGGAAATTTGGTTTCTCCGTTTTTTCTCATTTTTGCGGCGTTTCGTGCTATTTAACATATAACTTGAGTGAGAGCATGATTGAGAAGGAATAATCAATATTTCTTGCATTTAATGACTATTTTCACACATTTATGATTAATTCCTTGCTTCTTTTAAGTTAGAAAACATCATCTGCTAGACTCACATCAAACAATTCCCAGATTTAGATGTTGCTGTCCTCAGCAATAAATTGAATTTAAGCATGGGAAGCAAGGTTCAATTAATCAGGCATAGCATTGCACAGACAATCATAGAGATTACTATACTAAGCATGAATAATTTCCAAGTCAAACTTAAGATGATGCTTAACACTACATTCAAACGCCAGAGTCTAACTTGATTACCCCTCACAAGACATGATATTCACTCATCACTCAGTGTTTGGGGTCATTCATCATCACTCATTTCATCACAGCTGTTGTACTACCATAAGCTTGATCTTTTTCTCAAGTTCCTAAAGATGAGGAACATCAACACATGTCTGATTGATCAAAAGGGCTTCTTAAGGTTATAACTTGGTTTGGCTTAAGGTTAGAATCTTTTGGAAAGTAGCTGAATAATTATTGAGATTGAAACACCATTTTCATTAATACTCAATCATCTCTCAATTCAAGTTTCAGCACCACTTTTTATTCGAATTCATGATTCCTTCCTTTTTCTCACTTTTTCCTTCATCATTGCTTGTCAATTTTTGCAATTTATTTTTCTTTCTCTTTATATTCATGTGAGAACTATTCTTTTCTTTTCCTTTTCAACTGCTTAACTTCTAGAGGAGCTTACCTCAATTTCTTCTAACTTTTTGATTATTGACATTTCAATCTCAATCAAGGTAAGTTCTGATGGAAGTGGTCTAAACAGTTTAATAAGGTAATTAAAAAAATTGGTCTCAGGCACAACATGGCTAACAATGGATGATTTCTCAGGTAGCTATTTGGCCATAAGCTTAATAGAACAAAATGCCTCTATCACTTCAATCAACACATGCATTGGAGAGAATTAGATCAAGTTCTAGAGTACCACTGCAGTGAGGACTCTCAAAAAAAATTAACTGTATAGGCACAAACCTCACAAGCTGTGGTATCAAACTAGACTCTTCTTAATTTCATTTCAAGCATCATTATCATAGAAATCAAACAAACGAGCAATCATAATCTCTATTCATGCTCTATGCAATGTCATGACAATCTTGCATATCATGCAATGCTTCCTCATATTCAACCAAGGAATTGACTGAGTAGCACATCTAAATCAGGACTGTGCTTTCACATAGCAGGAAATGAAACTAAAAACACAAAATTTCTACCAAAATGAAAAAATAAAAATGAAAATAACTAGAAAGGTTAAAATAACTCCCCTGAAGTAGCTATGAATCCGCTGAACCTTTTTCTGTGTGTGATACCTCGATTGCCGTGTATGCGGCCCCAATTCCCAGATTTAGAATATTGTTGTCCTCAACAATAACTAAAGTAGTTGGAGAAAATACTGCTGCACAAGTATAAACATCACACATATGAAATATCAGGCATAAAATAACATAACCAATGTACTGGAGAATTATAACTCAAAATACCAAAGAGGTTCAAATTACCCTAACATAAACCTAGATGGTCAAACAAAGACAACGAAAATAAAACATCAAAATAAAAATTAAAGTCAGATAAGGGGAAGGAAATAAAAATAATAATAATAAAAACTCATTGGGTTGCCTCCCAAGTAGCGCTTGTTTAACGTCACGAGCTTGACGTACCCCTTGTGATCATGGTGGCTGGTAACTCGGGCTCAGTGATGACACTATACCCTTGCTCAGAATTTGTGTCCCGCCATGGTTATACTCATATGCATGTGGATAAGGATGAGGGTTCTCAGAAACTTTAAACTTAGTCCTCTCATGCTTTTCCTTACCCTTGGGCTTTTCCATCTTAACCTTTGGCTTGCTTCCTTCATGCCACTGATGAATTTCCTGCTTATTCCTTTCCTCAACCTTTTTCTCCGCAATGTAATTGACTTGATTCTTAGGTTGAGGAGCAGGCAATGGAGGAGCTTCATTTATAAGTACTTTGAATATTGCTTGCTCTCCATCCACGCGCATTATCAACTCACCCTTAGGTACATCGATTAATGCTCCTGAGGTTGCTAAGAATGGCCTCCCGAAGATCATAGGCACACTGGCATCTTCATCAATGTCAAGGATAACAAAATCAGCAGGAATTAGAAATTTGTCTACCTTGACTAGCACATCTTCCACAATACCATGTGCTTGCTTTGTTGAGCGGTCGGCCAGTTGAACATTCATCCTAGTTGGCTTGACTTCATCAATTCCCAGCTTCTTCATCAGGGTTAATGGTATCACATTAACGCTGGCACCAAGATCACATAAGACTCTCTCTATAGTTGTCTTGCCAATGATGCATGGAATACTGAAGCTTCCTGGATCCTTCAACTTTGGAGGCATGTTTTTCTGTAGGATTACACTGCACTCCTCTGTTAATGTGACAGGTTCATCCTCTGTGAGCTTCCTCTTCTTAGATAATGTTTCCTTCAAGAATTTGGCATATGAGGGCATTTGCTCCAGAGTGTCTGCAAAAGGAATATTAATCTGCAATTTCTTAAAAATATCTAAAAATTTAGACAATTGCTTCCTTTGCTCATTTTGCTTTGGCCTCATTGGATATGGGAGTTTCTCAAAACGTGAGAAATCCCATTGCTTCTTTTGAACTGCAGGAGGTTGTTCCTTTGCTTCTTCTTCATCTTTTTGAGCTTGTTCATCCTTTCTTGTAGAAATTTCAACTTTCTTTTTTTCTAGCTCCTCATTCCTTGTAGTGATGACATTGCATTGCTCCTTTGACACTGCATCGCTCTTTTCTTGACTCCTCTCAGCTAGTTGTCTTGAAAGTTGGCCAATTTGAGTTTCCAAGTTTCTGATTGAAGCGTCTTGGTTCTTGTGGTAGGCTCTTGTCTCATTTATGTGATCATTAGTGGTTTTGGAAAGTTGTATCATCGCTTTCTCCAATTCAGATGGCTCTTTTTGTGGCAGAGGAGGAGGTTGCAGATAGTTGTTGGATTTATAATCCAAGCCGCTCCCTTGATCCCTCCTTTGAAAGTTATTTCCTTGGCCGCCATTCTGATTCCTTTGATAACCTTGAATATTCTGTGGAGGCCTTGGATCATACCAAATTCCATTGACCTGGAATGGTTCAGCTCTATTGAGTGTAGGGCACTCATTAGTATCATGCGGCTCCTTGCAATACTCACAGTTAAATATATCAACCTTGGATGTTGAGAGCTGCATCTTGTCCAGCTTGGCATTCTAACTGGCCAATTGCTGTGAAATCACTTTTTGCTCCGCCAGTGATGCATCATTATTCCCCAATTGTAAAATTCCTTTCTTGGGCTGAACAGATGGGAATGTTGCTGCCATAGACGCATTCTCATTCCTTGCCATTAAATCCAGCAGCTCTAAGGTCTCATCTGCTGTCTTCTTTCCTATGGTGCCACCAGTTGCACCATTGACAATCATTCTGCATTCTGGCGTCATCCCATTATAGAAGACTCTGACCTTCTTTGTATCTGGCAAGTCATATTGTGGACACTTCCTGATCAACTTCTGGTATCGAGTCCAGGCTGCACATAAAGTTTCTCCTGGTTGTTGGGTAAAATTGGTGATTTCATTCACCAACTTATTGTACTTTTCCATGGAAAAGTGTTCAGCAAAAAATTTAGCCGCCAAATCCTCCCATGTTCTGATGCTGTTGGGAGCTTGTCGATCCAACCATTTGAGAGCTCTCCCGGTCAATGCAAACGGGAACAATCGGAGTCTGATCGCATCGTCTGACACTCCGTTGTGTTAAGTTGTATCACAGATCCTTAAAAATCTGTCTATGAAGTCGTGAGGATCTTCATAGTCCTCTCCACCAAACTGAGTTTTCTCCACCAAGGTGATGAGTGCTGGCTGGATGTCATAATTATTAGCAGCAATCGGTGGTTTGACAATACTCGAGTTTGGCCTTGTGAATTGAGGAGCCAAAACTGATTCCATCAGCTCAGCTGCTGGTGGATTTTCTTCTGCCATCTCTGTTTCTACTTCAAAGTGTGAAGTAGAATTTTCTGCTTCAGAATGTGAAGTAGAAGCCTCTGCTTGCCTCTTCTGCTTGGTATGTTGTCTTATCCTCTTTGCAGTCCTTTCTATCTCTGGATCGTAAATCAAAGCTGCAGGATCAACTGTACCACGCATAAACTAAAGCAAACAGATTAGTAACACAGAGATCTAAGCAAGAAAATCAAAAGTTATAAATAACTTGGCGTAGTCAATCCCCGGCAACGGCGCCAAAAACTTGATGCGTATAATCGGCAAGTGCACCGATCGTACCAAGTAATAAAGAGTGAGTAGAGTATCGTCTCCACGAGGATTGAGGCACCTAAGTTGTTATAACTATTCCTCTCTTGTTGGATTAATCAAAATAGGTTGAGAATGATTGTTGTTCATAAAACAAACTAAAATAATTAAAGTAAAAATGTAAATGATTCCAAAAGTATTTTCAGAATGCAAGAACAAAAGATTACGGATTGAGAAAATATTTGAGAAAATATTGCGGTAAAGAGAAACAAACACCTTTCCGATCCCCACCTTGCAACTTGGATTACGTTTACATTTACCTATTCAATTGATCGAACAATCCATCATCTTTTATATGAGTAGTTAAGCCCTAATCCCTTAGTGACTTTAACCTTGTTAACTCTATTAGAATCCTAATCCCTTAGAAATCCCTTTTCGAGTTAACCCTTAGAATCAATGAACCTTTAACGTTCGCTGTTCATGTAGCCTATCCCTAGTGCGTACATGAACAGTTATCTTATTCTTTGTCAGGAATTAGAATTCCAACATCCCTATTGTAAACCCTAACCCTCGCAACCCTACTAGATTGATCAGTTCCAATAGAATTATAGAATGAAGAACAAGAAAAGATAAATGCAATTAAAATAGATAAACATAAATTTGAACCAAGGTACAAGGGGTTCACATCAAGGGTTGTGACCCTTACCATAATGATAAAACTAGCCAGACATGTTCATGTCTGACAAAATAACAATAAAAGAAAGTAGCATTTAAAACCTAGAAGAGAAAGTGAAGATGAAGATCTTCCGTCTTGATCGATCGAACCCTTGAATCTCCGAGAAGCTCCAAGGAATCTCTGCTCTATTTGTTGTTTTTCTCTCCTTGATTCTCCAAAAGTCCCTTCTTCTTATGTTTCTGATCCTTTTATTAGGTTTTGGGAAAACCTCTCTTCCTTTGCACTCCAATTGGGCCTTATTTTAGCTGATTCCCACTTAAAAATATATCGCCCGCGCACGGGGCGCTAAGCCTGGCGCCTCAAACTTGGGAGAAACAGAAGCTGAATCTGTAAACGGCGCCCCAGGCGCCAACTCTGGAGTGCCGTGCGCCAACTCCCGCGCGCTGGGCGCCAGGTTGGAGCGTCGTGCGCCACCTCCCGCGCTCCGTGCGCGGCCGAAACAGAAGCAAATCATCGATAAGGCGCCCCGTGCGCCAGGTACCGAGCCCCGTGGCCAGTTTGGCGCGTCGTGCGCCAACCTCCGCACGGCGTGCGCCAGCGGGAAATTTGGTTTCTCCGTTTTTTCTCATTTTTGCGGCGTTTCGTGCTATTTAACATATAACTTGAGTGAGAGCATGATTGAGAAGAAATAATCAATATTTCTTGCATTTAATGACTATTTTCACACATTTATGATTAATTCCTTGCTTCTTTTAAGTTAGAAAACATCATCTGCTAGACTCACATCAGAATGCATCTATCTTGGTTCGCCGAGATGTGAGTTCGGGTTCCGACTTTGGGATCCAATCAATAAGAAGATCGTGAGAAGCCGAGATGTGATCTTTCATGAGCATGAGAACATTCATGACATCTCGAAGCCCAAAGTCCAAGTTACTGTCAGACGAGAAGAACTCAATCCTCCTATCCTGTGGTGAAAATGACCTCGGTCCGAACCGTGTTAGCCATGACTGCTTCGATGGACCTCGAGGTAGAACAAATGGACGTGAAGACGACATTTCTTCACGGTGATTTAGAAGAAGAAATATATATGGAGCAACCTGAAGGATTCCAAGCTCCAGACCAAGAAGACTTGCTATGTCGGTTGAAAAAGAGCCTCTATGGCTTGAAGCAAGTACCTCGGTAGTGGTACAAGAAGTTTGAATCATTCATGACTGACTGATCATAAGTTTGAGAAGACTGAGGCCTAAGATTTTCTGATTTTGTTGTTATATGTTGACGACATGCTTATTGTAGGGAATGATAAATCGAGGATAGCCGCCCTGAAAAAGGCGTTGAGCTAGTCCTTCGCAATGAAGGACCTCGGCTCTGCAAAGCAGATTCTCAGAATCAAGATCATCCGAGATAGACAGAAGAAGCTACTGTGGCTGAGTCAAGAGAAATATATTGAGAAGATTCTGAAGAGATTCAGCATGGACAAAGCCAAAACAGTGAGCACCCCCCCTAGCCGGACACTTAAAGCTGAACCAGAAGCAATGTCCGAGATCTGATGAAGACAAAGATGAGATGATGAAGGTCCCTTACCAATCCCCTGTCGGAAGCTTGATGTATGCAATGGTTTGCACTAGACCCGACTTGGCGTATGTTGTTGGAATGGTAAGCCGGTATTTGTCAAACCCCGGCAAAGAGCACTGGGAAGCAGTGAAGTGGATCTTCAAGTACCTCCGAGGTACGACCGACTTATGTCTCCGATTTGGAGAAGGCAAAGCCGAGTTGCAAGGCTACTCGGATTCTGATTTAGGGGGAGACGCCGACTCGAGAAAATTGACGACGAGATATTTGATGAGATTTGTCGGAGGAGCTGTCTTTTGGCAATCAAGACTTCAAAAATGTGTTGCACTATCGACAACAGAGGCTGAGTACATTGCCGCTACTGAGGCAAGCAAAGAGATGTTGTGGATGAAGAAGTTCCTCATGGAACTCGACCATGATCAAGACAAGTACGAGCTGGGTTGTGACAATCAAAGCGCAATCCATCTTGCGAAGAATTCAACCTATCACTCCCGCACTAAGCATATTGATGTGAGGTATCACTGGATCCGGGATATGGTGGAAGTGGAGAGCTCGAACTCGTCAAGGTGCACACTGACCAAAATTGGTCCGACATGATGACAAAGCCGGTTCTAGCAAGAAAATTTGAAGACTGCTGTGAAGGAGTCGGGTTGATGCTGAAGCCGACGCATTGAAGTCGGAGGGGGAGATTTGTTGGGCTTCCTCCTTCAATGCTAAGCCCAAGCCCATTGAGGGGTTTCCTAAAAACCCTAACCCTAGATCTCACCTCCTCTATATATTTATTAGTTGAGGGTGGAGACTAGGTTAAGAGATTAGAGAGAGAAAATTTGAGATAATTATTTGATTGTTTGAGCAAAGCTTTATGCTTTGTATTTGAGAGATCTCTAGAGAGTGTTTGAGTGAAATATCTCTAGGGAGGTTTGATTATCACCAATGTTGGAGAGGTTGAGTTAACCACCACATTGGTGATTCTTATTATTTGTAACCATTATTTTCATAGTGGATTTTTGATCTGGACTAGGTCCCGTGGATTTTTACTTCTTTATTGAATAAGGTTTTCCCACGTTAAATCTGGTTGTGTTCTTCTCTCTCTCTCCTGTTTTTCGTTTTTGACTTTTCCGCTGCGTTGCCTGACCTGGTGAAATTCAGGCCGAGGTATTGCCGAGATCAGGATCTTGTTGATTGACTTCCGCACAAAGGCTGCTTAGCCGAGTTAGAGGGAACCGAGTTTTCCCAACAGAAGGATTTACTAGAACTTACTGGTTTGGCTTCTCCAAAACATAGGCAACTTCAACTCCGCACCTAAAAGCTGAATTCCAATCCCTATTCGAGTTGCTCCATAAAATTCATCCATTTCCCCCTCTCGGATTGTCACTCTTTTTGTCTCCAAAGAGTTCTTCTCCTTCGATTTGCACTCCAATGAGGGCTGTAGTTTAAGGAAACCAAACCCAATTCACGAATTAATCAAAGGACTCAGCACTCTAGCTTTGAATAAATAAAACTCCTATGGCTTCTCATGTGTTTCTCCTCGGTGATGGTTTAGAAGAAAGTAGGAATGCTTCTTTCTAATTCCCTTATGGTCATTCTCTTGCCCTGCCTATCACATGCAGATGCAGCCATTAGATTGCTCATCCTAAGGCTGAAATTCTTTGATGATTATCCCTCAGCGACGTTGACTTTCCACCTTCATCTCTTTTTTGATTTGATGATTTTATCTTCCTTCTTCTTACTTTCGTGTCAAATGACCAACCTAAAAGGTTCCATGCAACCCGTCCTTGACTACCACATTAAGAAGAGCATCTTAATTTACAAAAAAGAAAAGAAAAGAAGAGCATCTTACGTGTAGCTCATTTGCGCCCTTTTTGCATTTGACATTAATTTACTCTTCCCATACATAGTTTACAGCACCACCCCACTTTAAGACTTAGGCAAGTATCTAATCTAAGGTTAGGGAAAATTAATAAATTAGAACAACTGTGTAGGTATATTTTGAATAGAGAAAGAAAAAGGATTCATTTCCAGCAAGGTTTTCAAAAAAATCAATTTACTTTTTGAAGAAATTGATAAAATTACTTAGATTAAAAGTGTATTTGAGGGAATCAACTATAATGACCCAAAATGGTAAATCTTAATTAGAGATTTAATTTAAGGATTTAAATGCCATAATTAGATTTAGTGCGTAATTACGAGTATTTTGACTGTAATCATGACTATGTTATGAGCAGTGCGTTCTGTCGAAGAATTCGCAGTATTGTGAATTAGTCGGTAGAGCTTAAATAAGCAAAAGAAATTTAGAGACATAATTTGACAATTCTGACGACAAATATGAGTTCAGAATGAAAAATTGCATAGTCTGACACTTTCCGTAAAAATCTCGTGAATAGTGTTTCTACCGGGTATTTAGTACTGTTGTTTGAGCAATCGGTAGAGTCCAGAAAATAAACAAATGATGGAATAAGAGTAAGAAAGTCCAATATATGCCATACAAGTCAAAATAGGCCCAAGAAAATGATAAGTTTATAAGTGCTAAGTTTCAAAAATAAATAAAGTACAGTTAGTGGTTCACAGTGTTTTTCGTCAAAAACGGTGCATAAACTGTACTGTGAATTATGAATATTGTTTCTTGGGAAATAAAAATGAATGTAAATGTGGACAGAAAAATAAAAATAAGTCCGTAGCTTTAAGTTAAGTGTCGGGCCATTTTAAGGAAATACGCGATAGAAAAACAACCGAGTAAAAAACTAATATATGTATAAGTCACTTAAGTGGACCAAGACACACTTTTAAAAAAATGATCAGTTCTCTCTCTTATTTTTCCCTGAAAGAACGAGCTGCACCTTTGGAGGGGGGGGTTAGGGTTTTGCTTTGGTTTTCTTTGATTTCTCTTGCAATATCCAACCAAATCTCATAACCCACTACATGAAATCTACGGTAAACTACCCAATGAAGCTATTCCAACCATCAATGTGAGCTATTGTTGAGTGTGTGAAGAGTTATTCTCCTTTCCCTAATTCGTACACTATTCATCAAGGAGGCAAAAGGAAGCTTTTGAAGGAGATTCTCTTGATGGAAGTCTTCTAGGTCTTGAATAAGTGATTAGAGGTAATTAAACTCTAATCCTATGATTATTTTATTGTGAATATGGTGTTAAAAAGCATGGGTATGGTTGGGTAGAAAATAAAGTAGTATAAACTTGAAGGTGATGATGGTTTGGTTGTGTATAGGAAGTGTAGTGAAAAAAAGCAAGCATGTTGCATGTGTAAATAAAAGAAAAAAAAATCCCCTTGTGTTTGGTCCCTTGTTGTTCGGCCATGAGAGGGTTTATAGAGGATGATGTGCAAAATTGTTAGTTATGTATTTGGAAGGTGAGGTGTTGTAAAGAGTAGAGAAAAAAAATGATGAATTAGCAAAGATGTAAGTTGGAAAAAAATCCTTCAAATACTTGCTCTATGCTTCGAACTATAGGATGTTTAGGGGTATATATTTGTTACATTTTATTTTAATAAAATGTGTTGCATTTTAATATACCAATGGATGAGCTAAGAAGTGAAATGCTTTGACAAATGGTTGAAAAATACCTTGAGTCCCTAAGGGTATGCCCGCGACTTTTAAAGAAAAATAGCATGATTTATGTGGAAAATTCTTAAGTAAATGCTTGATTAAATTAAAGAACGCCAACGGGTGTGTAGAGGTCTAGACTTGTGTATTGGCATAGAATTGGCAAAAATATAAAGAAAGGAAAATAAGCGATAAAATGTATGCTTATGAAATAATCATGGTATAGCATAATTTTATTGATGCATTGTAAATTATTCTCTAGGTGTGCCTAGGGATTGAGAAGGATCGGAAATCTCTTGAAGCGATAAAAGTAACTTGTTCCACAAGTAAGCGTATTGGTAAAGCTTCAAGAGGTAAGCTCTATGTTTAAGGAGTCTTTTCCTACTTGAGTGCTCCACCATAGTTAGTGGACTATGGTTGGACTCTATGACTGTATTGATACTCTGTATAGGTGCATTCATATAGAGTTATTTGATGATATGATATGATATAAAATGATATGATATGATATGAAATGATCTGATATGACACGATATGATATGACTGGTTCTGATATAAATTCTGTATTGACTTCTGGTACACTGATGTCTTCTTAGGACTTTCCTGAGATTGACTATGTACACCTTTGAGATACTCTGGTTCCGCTTGGGGTCATCCCTTGGGAACACGTGCGTTGAATTCCGCTTGGGGTCATCCCTTGAGAATTACAGCGCACACCTCTGTTATGATATGGTTATATGTTCTGTTCTGTTATGATATATGTTATATGTTGTATTGGTATACTCTGTATCTGACTTTCATGCAGGAGTGAGCCAGGGGTATGGAGAATTCTCTATAAACCTGGAGCTTACTGAGATTCGAAATCTTACCCCTCGTTGGGGCAACATTTTCAGGTGCACAGACTTCCGGTGAGCCTTCGTTAGGCAGGGACACGACACGGGGCTAAGACGTTTGACGGATCAGTATTTTGAGTAGCTGTAGGCTACTAATCTTTTTGGAGTGTACCTATGTATTTCGTATTTCCGTAGTGATGGATCATTATGTTAGATCCTGTATTTTGTATATGGCCTGTATATGTCTTGTACATGTCATTCAGTGGATGCATGTACCTTTTGTATTCAGGCATGTTGATATGACTATGTAGTATTCAGTTATATTTCTGTATTGGACTGCATGCTGTTAGATTAGTGGCACGGAGCCAAATTCTGCATGCGCCCATGGATGGGTATCTGATTATATTGCATGACTGGTACTTCTGAATATGAATATTATTGAAACTGTCTATCAGGAACTCTTGGGAGTGGGATTGGAAAATCCCCAGTTGTCCGATTTACAGAGGTTACTCTGTCCGATTTTTGGTTATACTTTGTATGAAGCTAAGAAAAAGAAAAAGTTAGCCCGTATTTCTGTAAGATAGGTCTTCCGTTGTATCTGTTTATATCGTATGTATGTTAATTGAACCGGCTCGAGACGGGGATGTTACATCAACTTTCTATTTGTACTAATGAATTACCCGTGCGATGTCCGAGGGAAAAAGAACAAAATATTTGTCGTCCGCCGAGGTTGGTTAATCGCACTGCAAACCTTATACTTACAAAAACTTGTGTTGTTATCTTGTTCTATATTTCAGGTGGAAAAAACTACAGCATTGACACAGAACTTTGCAAATGTCAACCATAAACAAAAATTTGCTATCCAGAGTGATCAATATTACGCAAATCAAATATAATTATCTACTCGATGAGTTATGTAAAAAATAAATACACCATAGTAGACCATGTTAAAATGAGGATGGTTAAAAAAAGAAAAAATGCATACAACTTATTGCTAACTATAACAGTCACTAATAAAATCAAGGTAACAAACAGACCAAGCAAACATGGAATTAAAAGATCAGCTTGTACCTATACTATTAATTCAGTGTCATTCTGTAGCAATCATTGGAGGGATGAGTTTAACACATACCAAACATGTGATTTCCTATGTTTATGCATTATCAGAGACATCCTCTTCTACCATCATATCTATGCCTACGATACAAAATGAAAATGCTCATTAAATAAATTACGCTAATATGTTAACACCCAGAAATAATAATCTCAGCAAAAAAAAAATAGGTTATTTTTTTTAGAACCCAAAAAAACATTGTCTGAAAGGGATTTGAAAGCAAATTAACCAAATGGTTATGTGTGAGTCATATTTTTTGCTTACATTGGAACAAATGTGTCTAAATAACATCAAATCAATACCCATGCTAAAAACTTGTAACAATATAAAGAACCCACAATGATAAATTTTTAAAAAACAACAACATACATTTGGGTCCACCAAAGACTTAAAGAATGAGGTGACAATTAGGGGTGTTCATCAACCGATCCAAACCGATTCAAACCGCGGTGACCGAACCGAAAAACCGAAAACCGAAAACCGAAAAAAAAACCGTAAATTTTAATTAGATTGTATCGGTTTTTGGATGGGTTGATAAAAACTGATCCAATATATTAATTTCCCTCAACCTACTTGGATCTTTCCCCAATCATAGCCCAAAAAATTTTAAACCCAAGACTCATTGGGTATCAAACTATCAACTAAACCCAAGAAAAAATCTAGTCACATCTCATCAACAATTTTATCTTTGTACAGTTTCATATCTCATTGCCCAAAAAAAAAACTATATTATAGTTTACTAATGCTTTTATATTTAAAAAAATAATAATTTACAAAGCCAATATATACAAAA
Organism: Gastrolobium bilobum; assembly: GCF_033153095.1. Classification (NCBI taxonomy): domain Eukaryota; kingdom Viridiplantae; phylum Streptophyta; class Magnoliopsida; order Fabales; family Fabaceae; genus Gastrolobium; species Gastrolobium bilobum. The sequence continues at coordinate 89,224 of NW_026895112.1, read as the reverse complement.
GATGTTATTTGCGTAATAATTATGAAATAAATTTTAGGATTTTTAAAAAACTGAAAACCGATCCAATCCAAACCGAAAAAATCGGATTGGATCGGATCGGATTTGAAAAAAATCCAAACCGAATGGATGATTATATGATCAAACCGAAGGGATTGGATCAGATGATTTTTGCTTCAAAAACCGATCTAATCCAGACCGCGAACACCCCTAGTGACAATAGCTTCGCTTCTTCAAACACTTGAAACTTGATATCTTGGCTCATTATATGACTCCAAATTATTTTTTTTACGTTGACCTTAAATAACATGGATTTTTCATTAAGAGCGTTCAGTTTTTTTGGATAATGTTCCAAATCAGCACCCTAAGTCAAAAAACTTCTTCAAAATTAAGCATAACTCGTACGATGCACAGGAAAAAAAGAAATTTGTTTGTCTGTCTCGTAAAAGTTAATTCAAATCATAAAAATATATCTCTGCATTTTATTTAAATCAATATTGTAAGCTACCTAACTCCAACTTTTTGTACATATAGAGTTGGCAAATTTTTGAGTTATTATGTTTAATATAAAAGAAGAAGAGCAAAATTTTAATTTAATTACAAAAAAAAATACGCGGGGAAGTCCTCCGGACCGACTCCACTTTGCAACCTCTAATTGTCAGCATTATATAGCAGCATGTAATAAACTTTTACATTTATCCACACGAAAAAGTTCTTATATTTGCATCTAAGATTTTATATTTCATCTCAGAGATGGACCTTCGTTTATTACAATCAGATTTAAAAAATAATAATAAATAATTATTTTTTTCAAGGATTTGCGTCGTTTGTATTTGGAATTTTACAAATTTGTATTTACAAAAATTAAAATCAGATTTAGGAATTTAATTATAAAAGAATAAGGATGAAATTGTTTATCCAAAAAAAAAGGATGAAATTTTAATTTAATAAAAATGTTTGGTAGGCCGGCCCTCCGGGCCGAGCCTAGTTTGCCACCTATAACTAACGTTTTTATATTTATTCACAAAAAAGGCTCTTATAATTACGTCTAGGATTTTATATTTTATCTTAGAGATGAACTTTCATTTATTACAATTAGATTTATAAAATAATAATAAATAATTATTTTTTTGCAAGCATTTGTGTAGTTAGTATTTGTAATTTTATAAATTCGTATTTACAAAAATTGAAATCTGAATTAGGAATTTAATTATAAAAGGAGAAAAGTGGAATTTTAATTTAATTATTAAAACGTGTTGGCAGGCGAGGCGTGCAGACCCTTTGGGCCAAGCCCAGTTTGAAACCTTTAACTATCACTGTTTTATATAAATAATTATTCTTTGCAAGGATTGTGTCATTAGTATTTTAAATTTTACAAATTTTGTCTTTTTTAATGATTTTAATTTTGTGTCGTTATTATTTGGGATTTTATAAATTCGTATTTACAAAAATTGAAATCTGAATTAGGAATGTAATTATTAAAAATGAATAATAAAATTTTAATTTAATTATAAAAATGTGTTGGAGGGTGGGGCAGGTAGGCCCTCTAGGCCAAGCCCAGTTTACAACCTTTAACTATCACTCTTTTATATAAATAATTATTATTTTTGCAATTATTTGTGTCATTAGTATTTTGAATTTTACAAATTTGTATTTACAAAAATTAAAATCAGATTTAGGAATTTAATTATAAAAGAGGAAGGATAAAACTTTAATTTAATTATAAAAATATGTTGGTGGGCCAGCCCTTCGGGCCGATCCCAGTTTGCCACCTCTAACTATCAGCATGCAATAGAATTTTACATTTATCCACAAAAAAGTTCTTATCGTCACATTTAAATTTTTATATTTTATCTCAGAGATGGACTTTCATTTATTACAATCAGATTTAAAAATAATGATAAATAATTATTTTTTTTGCAAGGATTTGTGTCGTTTGTATTTTAAAGTATATTTTTATAATTTTAAATCTTTTTTCGTTTAATTAGTAATTTTTTATTAAAATTAAATTAATTTTATACAAATATTTTTTCCAGTTTTATAATAAATCTAATAGGTATAATAATTAAGTCCAATAGACATAATAATAACTATCATTAATATGCTTAATAATTTTCCATACAGAAAGTAGTGGTCGATATTAAATGTTGAATCTTTTCCCACCTCTCAAGTTCAAATTCAAATTTATAAATTTTAAATTTAAAGTATTAAATATTTTCCCTCCCAATAGACATAATAATAAATTAATAGGCTTAACAGTTTTCTATGCAAAAAATAAAGGGAAACATGCATAGAAGTCTGTGCACATTCTCCAAGTAATAGCTTCTAGGTAATCATTCACGACATAGGAAATTATGTTAATTACAATCTTACATTAAAAGAAAGAAAATTTGATTTCTTTATAATATATTTAATTTTAAATTTTAAAATTCAACATGATAATAGAATTAATTATACATACTGTTAAAAAATAATTTTTTCTCTTTTAATTTATATTATATACATATATATAAATATAAATTTAAAATATTTATCTTAAGTATTTATTAAAAAGTTTCTTGTACGATTTTTTTTCCTTTTTGTATCATTATTTTAAGTTAATATTTTAATTTAATTTATTTTAAATTATTTTTTTATAATTTTAAATATTTTTTCCGTTTAATTAATAATTTTTTAATAAAATTAAATTTACTTTATATGTATCTTTTTTCTAGTTTTATAATTTATTCTAATAGGTATAATAATTAAGCCCAATAGACATAATAATAACTATAATTAATATTAGAGGTGGCAAAGCGGGCTGCCCGCCCCGCCCCGCCCCTGCCCGCCAAAAAGCGGGCTGGCCCGCCCCGCCCCGCCATCGAAGGTGGGCTAGATATCTCAGCCCGCCCCGTTTGGGCGGGCGGGGCGGGCTCCCCGCCAAGCCCGTCACATTTTACAATAAAATTTTAAAAAAATAAAAAATCAGCCCGGGCGGGCTGGCGGGCAAGGGGCTTAGAAAACTCAGCCCGCCCCGCCCCGTTTGGCGGGCGGGGGCGGGCTCGGCCCATTTTTCCAGCTCTAATTAATATGCATAATAGTTTATCATGCAGAAAGTAGTGGGCATTAAATGCTGAATCTTATCCCACCTCTCAAGTTCAAAATTCAAATTTAGAATGTTTAAATTTTAAGTATTGAATATTTTCCCTCCCAATAGACATAATAATGAATTAATAGGCTTTGCAATTTTCTATGCGAAAAATAAAGGGAAACATGCGTAGAAGTCTAGACACATTCTTCAAGTAATAGCTTCTAGGTAATCATTCACGACATAGGAAATTGTGTTAATTACACTCTTATATCAAAAGAATAAAAGTTTAATTTCTTTCTAATATATTTAATTTTAAAATTTAAAATTCAACATGATAATTGAATTAATTATACATATTTTTAAAAAATAATTTTTTCTCTTTTAATTTATTATATATATATATACATTTAAAATATTTATCTTATGTATTTATTAAAAAGTTTCTTGTACGAATTTTTTCCTTTTTGTATCATTATTTTAAGTTAAGATTTTAATTTACTTTATTTTAAATTATATTTTTATAACTTTTAATATTTTTTTCGTTTAACTAATAATTTTTTATTAAAATTAAATTTATTTTATACATATCCTTTTCCAGTTTTATAATTTATTCTAATAGTTATAATAATTAAGCCCAATAGATATAGTAATAACTATCATTAATATGCTTAATAATTTCCCATGCATAAAGTAGTGGGCAATATTAAATGCTCAATCGTTTCTCACCTCTCAAGTTAAAAAATCAAATTTAGAAAGTTTAAATTTTAAGTATCAAATATTCTCCCTCCCAATAGACATAATAATAAATTAATAGGCTTAACAATTTTCTATGCAAAGAATAAAGAGAAACATGCATAGAAGTATAGGCACATTCTCCAAGTAATAACTTCTAAGTAATCATTAACGACATATGAAATTGTGTTAATTACACTCTTACATCAAAAGAATGAAAGATTAATTTCTTTCTAATATATTTAATTTTAAAATTTAAAATTCAACATGATAATAGAATTAATTATACATACTTTTAAAAAATAATTTTTTCTCTTTTAGTTTATATTATAAATATATATACATTTAAAATATTTATCTTAAGTATTTATTAAAAAATTTCTTTACGAATTTTTTTTCCTTTTTGTATCATTATTTTAAGTTAAGATTTTAATTTACTTTATTTTAAATTATAATTTTAAATATATTTTTTCGTTTATTTAATATTTTTTTATTAAAATTAAATTTATTTTATACGTATCCTTTTCCTGTTTTATAATTTATTCTAATAGGTATAATAATTAAGCCCAATAGATATAGTAATAACTATCATTAATTTGTTTAATAATTTCCCATGCCAAAAGTAGTGGGCAATATTAAATGTTCAATCTTTTCTCACCTCTCAAGTTAAAAATTCAAATTTAGAAAGTTTAAATTTTAAGTATCAAATATTTTCCCTCCCAATAGACATAATAATAAATTAATAGGCTTAACAATTTTCTATGCAAAGAATAAAGAGAAACATTTGTAGAAGTCTAGGCACATTCTCCAAGTAATAGATTCTAAGTAATCATTCACGACATAGAAAATTGTGTTAATTACACTCTTACATCAAAAGAATGAAAGTTTGATTTCTTTCTAATATATTTAATTTTAAAATTTAAAATTCAACATGATTATAGAATTAATTATACATACTTTTTAAAAATAATTTTTTCTCTTTTAATTTATATTATATATATATATACACACATTTAAAATATTTATCTTAAGTATTTTTTAAAAAGTCTCTTGTACGAATTTTGTTTCCTTTTTGTATCATTATTTTAAGTTAAGATTTTAATTTACTTTATGTAGATGATTAATGTAGATGTAAAGTAGAGTTTTATTTATTATTTTTTTCCTTATACTATAAAAAGGGAATGAGAGGGAATTTTTTTTTTTTTTTTCATAATTTATATATTTATTGGCTATTGTTTTCTTATATTCCATTTTGACTGTTTTGTTTGAGTATAATAGATTATATTTGCTTGATTGCTTCAATCATAGATTTCCATTGCAGATTTTTAAACTGTTTAATCTTATATTCCAGTTTCATGACTATTGCCATATGGATGTATGTTGGACTTTGTTTTCGTTAAAATTGAAGAGTGTCCTTTTGCATCCATTGGAATTCAAAAAATTTAATGAATAACGTTGGAAAAGTAAACCACGTCTGATGTGTATTACTTGTATTTACAAAATGTTAAAATCCCAAAGAAGCTCCACTTATTCATAATGACCATTTACTTCAAGTGAAACAACTATCTTATAATAGGTTTAGCAATTAATGTTATTATAATTCACGCACATCAGGCTTTTCATTTTCCAATGCGTGCATCAGCCATTTTTTAAAAATTCAAAGGCATTCAATAATAGAGACTTTTCAAGTTATCACATGGAATATGAATGGTAACAACTTTTAAACCCATTATTATGAAAGTCATACATAAAATAAATAAAATTCTTTATTTTTTTGGATATACAAAGGATATTAGTAATTATGTTCGGTGGACAAAAAAAATAAAAAAGAAAAGGAAATAATATATAATAATATATATTTTTCGCTATTATGAAGCCACAATTGTATGATACATATTCAAATAAAAGAAAAAAAAGGGAAGCTGCAAAATTGAAAAATCAAAAGAGGGTAACCCATATCTTCTTTAGTCTTGTGCAATGCTCGCCTCTTTGTTGAGTTGCTCAGTTCTGCGTTGTTCCTTGTCTTCTTTTTATTGTGCGATTGTGTTGTCCTCTACAATGTGCATCTCTTTCTTTGATGAAGAGAAAAATCATATATTAAATTTCCTCGACGCACTTCCAAGAGAAAAGGACGAAACTCAATCTGTTTCTCGAGAAATAAATGAATCAAACATTCCTATTTTGTGGATAGGAAGGAATACCTGATGAAAGATTTATCATTGAGGGACTTTTCTTCGAAAGGTTGAGTGTCATTGAAAAAGGTGACTCTGGAAGCATAAAGACCCTCACTGCAGCCGTGGAAGAAGAATGAATTAGCATTGTGAATAAAGATCTCGTTTTGGTAGTCGTGGATTGAAACAATTGAAGGTGGAAGACGCTGAATATGTAAATAACCACTCACAGTATCATGAATCCTTCCACCCTAAAAAATGAATAAATCAGTGTCAGTATAAAATTTATGAAAACGAATTCATAGGGTTTGTTCATAATAAAGGAACCAAAAATTATACTAATAGAACAATCTCTAGACACATGAACGGAAAAAAAATGCAAGCAAGACAAAAAAGAAGAAGCAACACTTCCCTATTTATACAAAAACTCAATGCATTATTTGAGTGCTTGTAGAATACACTTCACCATTACCGATGCAGGAAATAGTGGGAAAGTTATACAGCTGTTTGCCACCAACGAATTTTGAATTTCAAATATTATCTCACTCTTTTTTCAATTTTTTTTGCGAAAAATAAAAGATTTCCAAAAGAGGCAACTTTTCAAACTCTTCTCAAGTGTGAACACAAAGCTGAGAATGAAGGACAGAGCGACACATCAGCAACGTTTTCAAAGTTTGATTCCCCTTTCTATATATTATTAAGATGATTCTTTGAGAGAAAGTAAAAATGGTATGTTGCTGCCATTTTTTAAAATAATTAAAGATCCCCGAAGTACGTCTAAACCCAACTATTCAAGAAAAAGTTAAAAGATCCTTAAACAAGTAAATACTATTTTCAAATAGGCACTCAAAACAAGTATATGTTCGAGCATTATTAACTAACTTCTTATCAATTTTAATTCATTTCAATATGAATAACAATTTAACGGATTCAATTAATTAAAAAATATAACAAGTCTGGAACAAAATAATATATCAGTAAGGAGCTTGACTTTAGTATAGTCTTCTACTAAAAGTGCCAAAGTAGACTTATTTAACAGCTGTAATAAAAGTACACCTCCTTGTTATTAAAAAAAAAAAAAGTACACCTCCTTCGGTCCTTCTTTTCTTTTTCATCTTCTTACCTGTAAATTCTTTAATTTATACATTCTCTAAATATATATATATATATATATATATATATATATATATATAAATAAAGAAAGAGTTATATTTATAAATTTTTTATTCACAAATTCTTACAAATTACATTATGTATTCCTAGAAGTACACTACATTACATTATGTACTTTCTGAAGTATATAGTGTATGATGAGTCTCCAATTTACTATGTATTAAGGATCAATATGAATATGAAATTGATTTAAAAGTAATTAAAAGTTATGAAAATTATAATTAAATTATTATTTTATTTTCAATAATATTCTCGTAAGATTTCTTATATTTTCAATAACATTTTAGTCCTTTTGAGGGACTAATGTGGGTCTTTTTTGAATTTGTGAGGGATCACAATTTTAACTAAATGAGTCCATTTTGAATTTCTTAGAGACCACGAATAACCTTTTTATTTGCTAGGGACTAAAGCGGCCATCGTGAAATTCACTGAGAACCAAAAATGATATTTACTCTAAAAAAAAAAGAAAAAGAAAGAATGAGGTCCATTGATTCACATATCGGTCTCAATCAACTCTTTCTCAAAACCCACTTAAGCCCCCTCCAATATTCCCAAAGTCCCCACTGTGGTTTGCTCTATTTTTTCCTACAACTTCCTCTGCTACTCAAATTCTACAAGAAGAAATAAAAGCTGCAAAACCTCAATCACCTGAATGAGAAAAAAAAAACATACATGCACACACACTCGAAGAATAAAAAGAAAATATAAATTCGTCAAAAATACTGGTGGATAGTCAATGAACAATTTTATGTGATTTAAAATGACAAATATTTTGATTTAGATAACATAAATTATTGCAAACTTATACCATAATCAAATTTATTAAATTAAATCCCAACACATACCAAGGGATTCAATTTAGCTGTGTAAATGAAATCAAACATATCATAGTATCTAAAGGGGGATTTTATTATTACATTACAAGCTTTCCAGCAAAGCTGTGTGATAAAAATCATACCATAAGAGCTTATTATTATTTTTTATATTTGCACTTTATGTAGAATGATATGAGCACCATATTGTGGCTGAAGAGTAAGCACTTGAGCTGGAGCATGAGCATAAGCAGGAGAAAGTTCAAATGAGAAATGTTGTAAAATCAAAGACAAAGCCATCTTTGCTTCCAACATGGCAAAGTTTTGTCCAATGCACATCCTTGGGCCCCATCCAAATGGAATAAAAGAAACTCTGCCATTTGTTGCGTTTGAAACTCCTTCAGAAAATCTATCAGGATTGAACTCCTTAGCATCATCACCCCAGAGTTCACAGTCATGGTGAACCAAAAGTATTGGTAAGGAAATTTCCACTCCAGCAGGTAATGTCATGTTTCCAAGTTTCATATCTTTGTGAACAGTTCGAGTAACCTCAAGTGCTGGTGGGTATAACCTAAGGACCTCGGACAAAATCATGCTTACCTGTTACGAAAAGATTAATACTAATGGTAAGTATCAAGGACATACTATTCAGTATCAAAATCATAATAATACAATACTTACAATATTAAGGTGACTCAGCCCATCAAAATCTGGTTTGTTGTTTCCAAAGACTTGTAAGACTTCATCCCTAGCACGTGCTTGCCAATCAGGGTACCTACTCAATAACACCATTGTCCAAACAAGCAAACTTGAAGTGGTTTCCTGCCCTGCAAAGTAGAATAGCCTGCATTCCTCTATTAAATCTTCAAGATTCATTCCAACATTCTTATTGTGTCCTTGTTCTTCAATTTCCTTATGATTTGACTCCAGAAGTATTCCTAATAAGTCATTCTTAGCAGCTTCACCAGCCTTTAGTGCTTTCTCTCTCTTGTTAATTATATCCTTAAGCGAAACTTGTACATCTCTGTAAATCTGCTTCATCCTCCGTTGTGTAGTATTAGGTAGAAACCTACAAATAATCATAAATTATCATGATACGAAGGGAATGCTCATTCAAATATGAACTAGCCTTCTAGATCTAGTGGTTGTTCTGTCAACAGTAAACATAGTTTGGTTTTCCATATGCTAGTGTTTTACTTTTGCAGGTGGCAATTCAGACCCTGCATCTCATCTTCCCATCACAATATTTCGTAAATAAGTGGACATTGTATATGACACAAAGATTCTTATTCTGTATGACAAATGTAACTTAACTGAATGAAATTTTTTCCTATTCATGTTGCTATTTAGAGACCGCATATTCATATCACCATAATTGTTAAATTGCTTGTTGTTAAAACAAATTTATTTGATTCTTAATGAAAATTATTATTTGCTAAATGTTGTTTCCTGTCTGAAATATGGTAAGTTTAGCTCAGTTAAATAAAACTCCTTTAATAAGCTTGATCTTACTTTAGTCATTGTGCAGTCTGATACACAAATTAGTTATACCTCCATCCAGGGATGAAAGATTTCATTAAAACTTTCATTACAAGTTCAGCTTGCTCTTTTTGAAGTTCAAATATTCTTCTTCCTTCTTCATAACTAGTTCCAAATGCTGTTCTAGAAATAACGTCGCTCGCCAAATTCTGAAGGAAAGGCCATATATCCATTTCACAGGATCCATCAAGAGATAACATTCCCTCCCATTTGCTAATCAGATCATTACAACTTTCAAAAAATATTGGTAACATAATCTGTGGTGTAATAAAGAAATAACAAAGAGTTAACATTCACTGTGTCAAACTACGCACATAAACATGCAGATGTTTGCAAAAGTATATGTTGCTGGATAAACTAGCACAAGCTATGCCAATATGCCATACCAAATATTTTTGCCAATAGAATGCATTTCCAGGAAGAGTAGTTTTGCCAATGTGTTTCTGACATGTTTTCAAAGGGCACAATATTATACAAGATCTATATCTAGTAAAGGGAAACTAACCTTCAATTTTTCTAAATTGAATGCGGGGTTTATTATCCTTCTGTGCGTGGTCCACTTTTCTCCCTCATGGCTTACAAGACCCGAAACTAGTAACTTGACAAGCTGATTAGCATTAGGTTTTGGGAAGTCATAGATCTTGTTAAATACATCTTTCATTAGCTCAGGATCTGTGAGGGTCACACTTGGTGTTGGTCCTAACCAAATAAAAGAATTATTGCCTGCATACGATCAGCAACTTTATCAGAAGTCTCAACTATAGATTAGCAAAAAAAAAGAAAAATTATAATGACAGAAATGTCTTGTAAAAAAGAGGGAAAATTTTTCAGCTTCCGCCTCTTCCTCCAAAATCTAATTCAGGAAATTCCCTGTTATGCAATGTCATTCTAAAACTATTTTAAAAAACTAAGTAGCTTCTTTTTTATGGAAGAGAATGGTAAGAAAAGAGCTACACATTTTATCAATTGAAGGACTATTGCTTAGTATAAAAGGGAAGGAGGATTGAGGCAGAAGCTATAGGGATACTTTGGGTACTGTCAGAATATTAGAATGTATATTATTAGTCCCACTACCATGTGAATAAGGCCCAAGCTAGTGCACTTTATTATTATAAATATAAGTCTCATGTTTTCAATTGCTGGAAAATGTCGTGGCCAACCGAACCTTTCATCGGTGCATGTAGGCATGTCTGGCTGCCTTTCCTTGTTAAACCACCATAGATCAGGTCATGTCTACGTGGATCTAATCAGTTTGCTTATGGTCCAAACCACTTGGGAGATTCCAGCGAGCCACCATTGTTTCAGACATTTTCGTTGTTGATTTTTGCAATGTCTTACTCCCTATTTTGTTTTTCCAATCAACTTTGGGTTTCTTGCAAGTACTTTACCATAACGAGGGGCGGACCTACATAGGGCTAGGGTGAGCCACACCCCCTTCTAAAATATGAAAATATGTTCTACTATATGATATTTAACATGGTCTAAAAAAGCAAAATCTTGAAAGTGCTTTTAAAAAGTGAAAGACAAGAAATGTTATTTATAAGAAAAGTGTTCCACTCATTCATTGCACCCAATTAGAGATAACTATTATTTACCAGATTCAACCTGCTAGTATATATGGCAGGTTTTGTTCTTGGTTTGCTACCCTCCCCAATCAATGTGGAAAGTTGGTTTTTCCGTTGTATACAAAGAAGAGTTTAGTTAGTAATGCATATTCACTCTACCTGTCAAATTTGTGTAGAATTTGATTTTATATTGATGGATTATCTAATTTTCTTTTTATAATCATTAAAAATTTATTCATATTGTCGTGTCAGAACTCAGGAGAAGAGTATTTAAGTTTTGACTTTGTTGGCAAAGAAAAAAGGTCAGTAATAGTTATCAATTATTAGTTAGGACCAAATGCTAAAAATAAATAACACATTAATTAATTTACTGTGTCTTCTGCTAAATAACAGCTAAGGCATGAAGGTAAACAATAAAAAATTGATCTTACAAACAAAATATAGGGTCTTAAGGCTAGTTCCTCATTGAAATAGAGGATACATTGGACCACTGTCACCGAAAACAAAAAATTAACATTCCAACCAAAAAATTGACAAAAAATTCTGTAATTTTATTAAGTTCTTCCTAATAAGTATTGTCATATTCTTAGCGTGATTATCCAACCAAAACTGGCATTACCTCTTCATAATAGTAATATAAATTTTTGCCCCCCGTCATATAATTTTCTGGGTCCGTCACTGGTTCCAATGCTTCGAGGTTGCTTTTCCCGCCCATGTGGCCAAAGGCATTTGCCGGCCTTATTTCTAGAGGTGGCAATATGGGTTGAGCCCGGCGGGTCAACCCGTCAACCCGCCAAAACGGAGCGGGTTGGGTTGAGGTTTTCAACCCACCAACCCACCTCAACCCGCCCCGCCTAGAAGTGGGTCAAAACGGGTTCAACCCGTCGCGGGACGGGTTGACCAGCCGGGTTATAAATTATTATTTTTTTTTTACAATTAGGTAGTATTTCATTAGTCCTTAAATTTTTGTGATATCCAAATTTTTTTTAATCTTAATACTTCCTAAAAAAAATAAAGAATAACAAATTTATTTATGACAAATGTTATCTAGATATAAGTTCCTAAAGAATGTTTGACAAATATTAGTATATATTTAATATTGAGACTAAAAAAATATTAGAAAAATTCATAAAATATAATTTATTTTTGAATTTTAATTAATTTTATTTAATTGGTGGGTTGGTGGGTTGACCCGCTAACCCACCATAAAACGGGGTGGGTTCATTTTTCCAACCCATATTTTTTGGCGGGTCAACCCGCCCCGCCCCTTTTTGGCGGGTTGGTGGCGGGGCCGGGCGGGTCGGGCGGGTCAACCCAAATTGTCACCCCTACTTATTTCCACCATTGTCCTATTCATTACAACAATGACATTGACTGGATCCATCGCTTAGAAGACCTAAGGTACTCCCGTTAAGATTTGGTTGATAGGTCAAGGGCATTTATTCCTTCTCATGACATAACTTGACGATATTCCCAAGAATAAGCAATCTAAGTGGATGAAAGTTGATGACCAGCTGCTGAGAATATTTTGGCAATCCATTAATTCAATGGTCATTGAGTTTTTCATTCTCTTTGAGACATGTTATAAGGTGTGGGAGGAAGCCAAAAGTTGCTTCACAAATGACGTCCAACAATTTTACTTAATTGCTACCCTATACTAGAGATCTATTTGAGCACAAGAAGCAACTTAGCAAGTTTTTATGTGTTTTGCTCTTTCCAATCTTCTAGAGGAATTATGTTTGACTAGTGTTGAAACTCCAAACTAATCACAGACATTCTAGAATTTGTTGAACCTCAACAACAAGGATTTACCGGCACCTGATCAGGGGCGGACCTACATAGGGGCTAGGGTGGGCCCCCGCCCCCCCTCTAAAATATGAAAATATGTTCTACTATATGATATTCAACATGGTCTAAAAAAGAAAAATTTTAAAAGTGCTTTTAAAAAGTGAAAGACAAGAAATGTTATTTATAAGAAAAGTGTTCCACCCATTCGTTGCACCCAATTAGAGATAACTATTATTTACCAGATTCAACCTGCTAGTATATATGGCAGGTTTTGTTCTTGGTCTGCTACCCTCCCCAGTCAATGTGGAAAGTTGGTTTTTCCGTTGTATACAAAGAAGAGTTTAGTTAGTAATGCATATTCACTCTACCTGTCAAATTTGTGTAGAATTTGATTTTATATTGATGGATTATCTAATTTTCTTTTTATAATCATTAAAAATTTATTCATATTGTCATGTCAGAACTCAGAAGAAGAGTATTTAAGTTTTGACTTTGTTCGCAAAGAAAAAAGGTCAGTAATAGTTATCAATTTTTAGTTGGGACCAAATGCTAAAAATAAATAACACATTAATTAATTTACTGTGTCTTCTGCTAAATAACAGCTAAGGCATGAAGGTAAACAATAAAAAATTGATCTTACAAACAAAATATAGGGTCTTAAGGCTAGTTCCTCATTGAAATAGAGGATACATTGGACCACTGTCACCGAAAACAAAAAATTAACATTCCAACCAAAAAATTGACAAAAAATTCTGTAATTTTATTAAGTTCTTCTTAATAAGTATTGTTATATTCTTAGCGTGATTATCCAACTAAAACTGGCATTACCTCTTCATAATAGTAATATAAATTTTTGCCCCCCGTCATATAATTTTCTGGGTCCGCCACTGCACCTGATGTAACTTCTTTGGTCGTGCCTCCATTGGTTTCCACTGCTCTCATTTATAGTGCTCGTGACTAGCAAGAATAGTAAATGTTATAGCAATCGTGATTATGGATGGAGGCCTCGCTATCGCTGTAACTATTGTCAAAACTTGGGCCATTTCGAAGAGCGCTAGTATTACAAATATCCTAATCTAAACCCAATTATTGCTAACTTTGCTCAATCTGACATTGCACCACCCTCAATTGGATAAGTAACCAATTCTAGTGCCGATTATGACACTCTTCTTGGACTTAAGATTGCTTCCCAACCTTTAGCTTCAAAAATTGGTAATTCTTTTGCTCTCCGCTCTCAGTCACCCACTAGGCCCTTGATATTTGACTCAGGTACTACTGATCATCTATGTGATAATAATGACCTCTTGATAATTTAACCTTTGTTACTTTTGCTAATGGGACTAAGGTCTCTGTTTATGGTATTGGACAAGCTCGTCCACATCTTTCCCTACCTTTTACATATATTTGATATTCTTAGTTATCATTTTTAATTTAATATTTGTTAGCCAATTAGTTTGTTCTCTTTCATGCACTATCAAATTTTCTAACAATTTTGTTATGATGTAAGATCTAGGTAGGGCGAGGACGATTGGCATGGGTTGTGAGTCACTGGGTCTTTGCCATCTCGCCATGCCTAGTTCCCTAGTGGCATATTTTATAATGAAGCCTCTAGAGCTCATTCACAATCGTCTGGGTCACCCAATCTTTTTCAAACTTCAATGGATGATTCCGTTTTTATCTGATCTCAAGTCTTTAGATTGTCAGTCTTGTCAGCATGAAAAATCCACTCGCTCTTCCTTTATGAATACAGTTAATATAAATGAGCTTATGCTTCTTTCTTTATTGTTCATTATGATATTTGGGGTTCAACTTAAACTACATTTGGATTTTTAGTATTTTGTTACATATATCGATGACTCTTCTTGTTTACTTGCGTTTACTAAATGAAAAATTGTTATGAGTTTTTTCTTTTATCAAAATTTTGGCTGAAATTTATACTCAATTTGACTTTTTTATTTGGATTTTGCGTAATGACAATGTCATAGAATTTATCCTCTATAGTGTCAGATTTTTTGACAAAATAGGACACCTTACATCAAACTACATATCCTCATACTCCACAAAAAAATGGAGTGGTCAAATGCAAAAATAGTTTACACACTGCAACTTTGTTGCTCAGGAGTAGTCTAGATTGGTGTGCAAGCTTCGTTAATCTTTAAACAAACTGAAGTAGTGACTCTGAGCTTGATTCACTCGTATCAGTTCAACTATTTAGGCTTTTGGATTAATCCATAGTGAAGTCGATCACACTGTTTTTTATCATCGTAGTTCTTCTGATTAACGCATCTATCTCCTGGTCTATGTTGTAAAATTATCATCACTGACAATGATCGAGTTGAATTGAAAAGCTAAAATAATACTTGTTCAATCAATTTCAGACCAAAGATCTTGGTAAATTCCTATATTCCTTATGTGTACATGTGGCACAATCAAGGCAATGTATCTTTATCTTATAGAGACAGTATGCCTTAGATATCTTGGAATAGGGCAGTATATTAGGGTGAAAATCCATTGACACACCCATGGATGCTAATGTCAAGCTTCTACCTGGACCGAGTGAGCCTCTCACAAATTATGGTCATTGTCAGAGATCGATTTGGAAGGTCAATTATCTTACTGTAACAAGACCTATCGCTTTCGTAGTTAGTGAGGTCAAATAATTCCTTGATCCTCATTGGGACTTAGTTGCCAAGATTCTCAAATACATCAAGGAGGCACTTGAAAAAGGCTTATTATATAAAGATAATAGGCATATTGAGGTTTGCAGCTACTCAGATGTTGATTGGACATGTTCTGCTACAGAAAGATGACTTTTTTAGGCTATTGTGTCCTCTTTAAGAAAAATATGATTTCTTGGAAGAGTAAGAAGCAAATCATGGTATCCAGGTCAAGTGTAGAGGCTAAGTATTGAGCAATGGATATTGCAACTTGGGAGTTTATATGGTAGAAGCAATTCGTTAAAGAACTAAGTCTATGTGAACAACTTCTTATGATATAAGTATAGCTCCATTTTATCTTTTAAACAAGACCAAGATCATATTAATTGGACAAGTATAGCTCAAGTTATGTCAAAAATATGAAACCATATTTTTGTTGTCAAAGTTGTTTTATGTTGTAGCTTGCTCCAGCGAACAAGTTAGCAAGCAGATCAAATTTCCTGAGAAGTTTCTCACTTCAGCAAGAAAAAACAGCGAGGAAGATCATAAAAAATCCATGGACTTTTATTTAAAGGGAAGAACGGAAAGAGAGTAATTCAGTTCATGATGGCTGTGTCCTAGAAGAGGAGAAGGCTTTGTTCTGAAGCGAAGGAGCTGAAGGAAGGGTCAAAGCTTCCTTATAATAACCAATACCTCTATAATGAGAAAATAGAGATTAACCATAACTAATAGAAATAAATGAGAAAAGAAAGAGGTTATGATAATGAATTATTTTACAGAAAAATGGAATTAGAGTAAGTTTTGCAGTAAAAATACAATTAAGTAAAATTACTAGAAACTTTAAAATAAATTAGTGAGAGGCTAGTTTATTATGTTTACGAGATAAAACACATGTATATAAATACTAAGCTATTTGGCTATAACAAGTTAAAAAGAAAGACTGAAAAAGTAAGTGACCAAGTGGATCCCATTGACCAAAGTCCAAGTCATTTAAGTGACAAAACACTTAGCGTTTTCTCCCCAAAAACAGCATCCTCGGCCTCTTCTTCTTGTCATACTCGAAGAAGCCATTTTGGGAGGAAGAAATATTGTGAAATTCATACATGGAGCCAGGGTTCACCAAATCAAGTGATTCCAAAGCCAAAACCATTTAAAATCGCATCCTCTTCAAAGCCCAAACCTTGTTTTCTTATAAGGAGCATTGTGGAGAGAGAAATCTTTCTCTAAGTTTCGAGTTTGTGAAGGATTTTGGTGATTTGGGAAAGTTTGAGTGCATTGGAGCTTGGAGTTTGCTTATCCTAGCATCCTGGAGTGATTCATGGTAAGTTTCCACCATTCAATTCATGTGTCCTTGAATTTTTAAGATTCTTAGATTTTCATGAATAATAATTTCTTTTGATGGTTGAATGAGTTAGAGATTGTCTGGATATAGCTTCCTTTGTTAAATATGCTTAGGATTATTTCTTGTGAAGAAGACAACAAAAGAAGTCACCACTTAGATCACTTTGAAAAAATGACTTAAACAAAGTGTTGTGTAATCATGGTTTAGAAGGAATATTCAAGAGCCACAAAGTAGAGTTGAACTCTCTTAAGGAGAGAAAGAATATTCAAGAGCCACAAAGTAGAGTTGAACTCTCTTGAGAAGAGAAAGAATAGGTATCGAAGAGCCATAAAAGTATAGTGGAATCCTCTTAGATGTTTATTACATGCATGCTTGTTTTAATATTTTTGATGCACTGAAAGTGAAGTATAGGGTGGAGTGATCCTCCAAAGACCTTTATTTTACTGAGATTTTATCTTACCCAACGTTTGGGAACATTTCAGGTACCTCTACTGATAGTGAGGGAGCATCCCTTGGAAAAAGGCCATCTTAGGTTGATTTCATGGCATATTGATACATTTGGAATACTTTTGTTGTAATTATAATTGTAATCCCATTTTGAGAAGAATATATATTATGTGGGAACTTAAAAGATGATAATTGTTATCTTGTATTACCCTTGATGCATACTTTTGTAAGGGACTTTGATCATGTTTTGTAATATTTAAGTTTGAAGGTTGTAATGACTATGAGACTTAATTATATACCTTTGTGATGTTATTCATTGGTATGTTTGTATGATAAACTAATATGCAAGTATACAATAATATAGATGAGAAACGAAGGGAAAGATAAATGTCTATTTTGTATGAGAAAGAGTTAGAAAGACATAAGATGTCAATGAGATCCTAGGCATATTGATGCTAAAGGATTTGAATGAGAATGTGATGTGTATATATGTGTAAGTCATGAGATTATATGATGTACATTGATGTATGTAATGAGATGGACCATGGATGGATCTTAGATTTTAAGCCTTGAGATGCCTAAGAATGGCATGTACTATGAGAAAATGTTAATTAGGTTCAAGTTGGAGAGTCTATATGACAAAAGGATGGCCTTTAGACCCTAAACCGAAGCTGGCAAGTTTTTTTTGCCACCTCTATGAAATATTTGGATATTTCATGGTCAATATCTGGATATTCCCTCGATGAATATCTGGATATCTGGGCGAGACAGCCAACAAAGTGTAGTAAAATGACCATAACTTGAGCTACAAAGCTCCAAATTGAGTGAGATTTTAGACCTATGTGAAGCTAACTCATAGAACTATAACCCTATAAAATCTTAGGGCCATTGGTTAAGCATATTAATCCCAGTTTAAATTTGAAGTCACTTTCCTATTTTTCGAAAGTTTTGTTGAAGCAGTTGACTTATGACGGGCGTAACTTGAGTTATGCAGATCCAAACGAGGCTTATAATATCCGTTGGAAATTCCAAGATGTATAGTTTAACACACCAAAAGAGAGGAATTAATGGTTATGTGAATTATTCCCAGTTTTATAAAACGTGAAGACTGTTCAGTTTTGAACATGAATAAAATGAGATTTAAGACTTGTTGGTGAATGGTAACCACTTGACATTTATGTAGAAACAATGTATGGTATATTTGAGTAAAGTTTAAGTTTTCCACATATTATTTAAGTTGTGATTACAGTTTTTGAATTGCTTTAATTACGGAAAAAGTTTTAATCAAAAAAACAATTATTAACTGAAAAGAAAGTTTATCTGTATTTTAATTCAATTATTGTAATTATAACTGCGCTTAATGCCATACTTATTGATAACAAACCGGTCATGAACGAGGTGTTACATTCACCGTGGTGACCTGTTATCATGTTCTTTTGTGGATATCATTAGTTTCTTATCTTTTGTCTTAGTTTTCCTGACTATGTCAGGCTAGGTTTTTTTGTACTTAGGGTTAGACGAAACCTTTTGACCTTAATGTTATTTACTTTTTCCTAGTAATTTGATATTCAATCTTTATGTTATGCAATTAATCATATTTTATTTATGAATTGATCACTCATAGAAGAACACATGAATCTTTCATGATAATAAGGATGTTGGTGTAGGATTTTGACTTGATTTATTGCTAGATTTTGCTTGATCTAGGAATACACTTGTGGAATCTATTACTCTTTTGATTCTTCATTCTTAATGCCTGCCCTATGCGAGATCACTAAAGGATTAAGATTCTTAATAGGGTAAAGAATTGAAACACCAAGGGATTGAGTTTTAATTAATCTTGAAGAATTTTTAATAACATGAAATTGAATGTCAATTGAGGAAAATGGTGGATTCATTAGGATGAAATTGGAGAAATCGACACCCTAGCTACGTTTTGAGTTATTAATGTTTGTCCCTATTTTCAATTTTGCGTTCTTGATTCAATTCTTGATATGTAGTTTGTTAGCTCTAGGTTTAGATTTTATATTTAATTCATACTCCCAAAAACTTTAACGGTCGATCAAACTTTGGTCGCGTAGTGAACTTAATGCTTGATATATTAATCCTCGTGGGACTGGTAATTCTACGTATCACTTTATTACTTGTACGACCAATATACTTGTCATGATTGCAACAGTGTCCGATTCTACATGAGAGAAGCAAGCATGTAGATGGGAAGTATCATTTCTTGAGGGATCTTATAAAGGATGTGTAACTGGTCTTGTTTTTTGCAGAAGTAAAGATATGTTGCTGATTTGTTCATTAAGCCTCTCAAACTTGAGAGATTCTTTTCACAAGCCCAGTGGAATACTTTGCATATGTTCCATGGAGAATGTAAAAGGATGTGGAATAAACTGAATGTTACAAACACCAATTTAAGGGAGGGAAGTTAAGACTTTTCATTTTCTAATGTTATTTGAAAGTTCAGTAGTTGTGTAGTATTTAAGTGTGAAGCAATAAACATGGTCTATGTGTCAGTTATTGATGACAAGCTTGGAACATAAGCCATAGCTTTCAAACTTTGGTATCAAGAATCTTTTATTGATGACATAATGAGTCAGTTATCGGAGGTATAATTAGTCATTTTGATTAGTATTTATTTTTGGTTTAGTGTTATGTGTATATGATCTATGATAGAAAAAATATTCCTTATTCTAATGTTCTGAGTTTTTTAGTTTTGTATTTTATTTTAGGGTTCGCTTTTTCTGCAGTTACTGCAGATAAGTTATTTGCAGTAAGCCCAATATGACATTGTTTTGGGGCAGAAATCATGATATTTTTGTAATTTTAATTTATTTCAGGGTTATAATAGTCTTTATATTTATAATTTTTTAAGATTTCAATACCAAAACGACGTCGTTTTGGGAATAAATGCAGATAACTTATCTGTATTAACTGCAGAAACATTTTTCCCTTTATTTTATACCAAGTATAGCTGCACACCATATATAGGAGTCCTCATTGATTTTGTAAAATTTCTAATCATATATTCACATATGCATAGACTAAACAAAAATACCAAAAATAAAATAAAATTAGTAACACGGAATAAGATAATGCAAAAGAGGGATTTTTTTTTTTTGGGTACTACTATATCTTTTTTTTCTATTTCCCTTTAAGTCCTAATTTTTTATCCATGTTTGGAAAATATGTTGATACTACTGTAGTACCGAAAAAGCACTCGCAAAAGAGAGTCACTATTTTGTGGGTACAAAAAAAAAGTGAAGGAACATGGATTATCAAAGTCATTAAGTCAGGAAGCGTAAGGAAAAAGGAAAATAGATTAAGTATACAATAACAAAAAATGTAAAGAAAGAGGCAA
This sequence comes from Gastrolobium bilobum, assembly GCF_033153095.1. Taxonomy (NCBI): domain Eukaryota; kingdom Viridiplantae; phylum Streptophyta; class Magnoliopsida; order Fabales; family Fabaceae; genus Gastrolobium; species Gastrolobium bilobum. Next base: position 68,567 of record NW_026895112.1, on the reverse strand, counting down.
ATAGACGACAATTGCAAATAAGAAGAGTGAGAAGCATAGGAATACCTTGTTTGTTGAGATGTTTTTGGACAAAAGGGAACACACGGGGCACTATATCATCAGAGAGATTCATGAGTTTGGACCTTGCTTCCTTTTGCATCTTCAAAATATCCTTTAAGTCCCCAACCATAATCTTGTATGGATTGCCCTGAAGACCTTGTTCTCTTAGAAGCCTCTCAAGCCTCTTCGGCTTCAGCCACAACCAGTTCAGCACCCTCCATGCCCATATCATAGCAACTATTACTGTGAAAATTAATATGCCTGCACTTGTGGCCCATGCTGCTTCCATTTTTGTGTCTGCAATTGGTAAGGGAAAGAAAATAGGGAAGATAATAAAACCAAAGGAAGCAAAGTGCTATACTTTTCAAAAATCAGAGCTAGTAGTTCTTACAGAATTTGGGTGGCAAAAACTATGAGGTGCTGTGCTATTATATAAGTTATCCTTTTGATATTTTATTTTTATTTTTGTGTTTTTTGTTTTTGTTTTTAGTATCTTCATATTCGGCATGAATAAGATTACTAATATACAAGGAAATAATTCTTTTAGGGAGAAAGGACTGATATTTTTTATATTCGTATTATATAAAACTTTTTATTTAATGTTTTGCAATTTGAAGTAATTAAAAAAATGTAGAGATTTTATTTTATTTTTTAATTATGTAAAATAATATTTTTTAATAATTAATAAACTATTATTATTAAATGTTAGCCCCTCTCTCAAAAATATTTATTATAATTAGTATCTTCTATTAATTTTAATAATACTTATAATTTTAAAATTTTATTATCGCACCCTATTATAAAAAGAATCCTACACGTAAGTTTTTTATTAATCTTGAATATTTAAAAAATATTTAAATACTTTACATGTTTTTTATTTTAAGTAATAATAAAGATTTAAGAGAATTAGTTAAAAAGACATAGGATACCTCAAAACAACACGTTTTGTTTTCCTGGTAACTTCTAGTATCTTTGATATAGTCTTTGTAATTATTTCAGAAGAATTACTTTACAAATTTTATCTAAAATAATTCAAAACAAAATGATAGCCAAGCATAAGATACCGCGTAGCTTTGTCTTTCGGCTCTTTGTGTAGACTTTAAAATTTAGCCCTTAATTTCAACCATTTCTAGAAGAAAGCTAATATCATTCGGTTTGGAAAACAATCTGCATATAAATAAAATATTGTATTGAGTGATTACATTATTTTTTCCCCTCTTTACCGAGAAAAAATTGTAAAAATATGTTGGAGTGCGTGCGCGCTTGCGTGCGCTCGTGCAGGCGCTAGTGCGTACGCACGTGCACGCGCGCATGCACGCGCGCCTGCACGCGCGTGTGTGCGTGCCTAAAATAATATATAACAATCTACCGAAAATAAAATAAAAAAATATATAACACAGATAATATTATGATAAATTGTGCAATATTATGATAAATTGTGCGTTAGTCTATTCGTGGATATTTAGTCATGTGTAGTGGAAATCAAACTACTAACAACACAAAAAGTTATCTTAATTGTGAGTCAACCAGTTATATTATACTATTCTATTTATATATATTTTCTCTCAATATACATCAAACACAATATATTTTGATTTTTTTTTGTCAAAATCATGGAATCAAAATATATTTGTCCCTATATATTAAATTAAAGTAAATTCCTTTTAAGGGAGGCTAAATATTGTAATGTACTCTTTCCTAAAGAACACAATATGTGATATCATGTTTTCTTTTTAAAATTTAGATTTAATTATTTATAATAATTTTACATATTTTTTTATAGTTTTAAACATTTTTAAACTATACTTTTTTATATTCTACTTGAATTAATTATCACATATATTTCTTGCACAATTTTTGAAATTTTTTTTTTAATAATTTTTTATATTTATCTAAAATAAAAATATACATATGATACGGACAATATTTAATAATGTAAAAATATTTATACGTGCTTAATTAAATTACTGTCATCCCAATTTCCCAAACATTAATTTTGCATAGACGTCTATGTAAAAGCAGATCCATATCAAAGCAAAATGCTTCGACAAACCATCCTTCGCATATAAAAATGGAGTATTTTTTAAGACAATTTAATTTTTTTAACTATTTTTAAAAAAAACTAACACATATAATTTTTTATTGATATTCTTCTAATATTTAAATTAATTATGGATATACCTTTTATAATTTTAAACATTTTTTTTAAATGTTATTATTTTTTAGTGTATATCTTTTTATATCTTACCTAGATTTAAAGATGCTTAATTTTAGAAAAAATAAAATAACTCAGCTTATCCCTAAAAAAAATAAAAAGAAAAAACGCTTCATCAGCATACGAAAGATTTTTCTTTAGTATGCGTTTAAAAATCAGATTAAAACAATAAAAATATATTGGCCAACTGTGTCTTGATCCTTCACCAACCTTAGTTCGTGGGTGGGAACTGGGGACTCGAGTCTAAGTTTGATTGGGTCAAATTAAAACTAAGCTGACTCAAAATCCAGACCGAACATTAGACGAAGAAGAAAAGGAGATTGGAGATTTGGAGTCGTTAGATTCATCAAGTAAAATAACATTTTCTGAAATTGTGTGGTTCTTTCAACCATATAGAAAGTGATAAATTCCTTATGATACCTAACTAATTAGTATAGTTAATATTCTTGTGTATATATATTATTTAATCCTGGTCCGTTTCTAAAGATGAATCCAAGTCGAACCAAACCTGAATAATTCAGACGGGGTTGGGCAATTCTGACTGATGCTCACCGGCAAGTATACCGATCACACAAGTAATATAATGATAAGTAAAGTATTGTCTTCACAGGGATTGGGTCGAATATCAATTAATTGTTCCTTTTAAGAATGGAAGAGTTCAAAGGTTGTGACAAATATTGTCGATTGGTTTGAAATTGAGAACTGAAATTAAAGACTTATTTTTGTAATTTTTGTTTATGAGAAATAGACAATAAAATTAAGAATTGATTTTTCTAAATGTATGAAAAGCATTGTAGCTAGAGCGCACTCACCTTATGATCCCCACTTCTTATTTTGGATTGACTTACAATATTCATTTATAAAATTACTCGGATAAATTATTATCTAAAATAATTAGTTAAATCTCAATCCCTTGGCAATTTAACCCTTTAATCTCAATTGGAATCCTAATCCCTTAGCAACCCCTCATGAAAATTAAGCAATGAACTCAATAATTTAGGCATCCGTAATTCAATACACATCTATTCCTAGCATGTATACGAACCGTTATCCTACCCCTTTCAGGATGAAAATCCCAATATTCCTATCTAGAGTTCTAACCCTCAGACTATTATCAACTATTAGAGTGATCAATTCTAATAAAGAAAATATAAATTACGAACAGAGTAGAGATAAAGATAATTATATAAACGAATAATTATAAATCAATTCAGCGTAAAAAGGGTTCACATAGGGCTCGTGACCCTAACTACAATAAAGAGTAACTAGCCAAGCATAATCATGGCTAAAATTCAATATTCAATGAAAGCATAAAATTAAAGAGAAAGAAAGAAGAAGAAGAACTTGCTCTTCCGAATCCTCTCGGAGCTCCGCCGTCGTCTCTCTCAGTAGAATAGGTCTGCATCCCCTAATTCTGTCATAAGGATCCTATTTATAACCTTGCTTCTTTCTTCCAAAATTACCCTTCGCGCATCACGGTCAAATTTCCCGCAAACCGGCGCCGGTTGGCGCCTGTGTGGCGCTAGTTGGCGCCATGACTCTGTCAAATTCTTCACCAAGTTGGCACTAGGTGGCTTGGAAGGTGGCGCCACTTTGCTGTGTTTCAGCGCCACTTAGCATGGGTTTTGCGCTAAGTGGCGCCACTTCCCTGTGTCCATTTTTGCTTTCTTTTAGTTTGGCGCCTGTTGGCGCCATAGTGGCGTACCAAAGTGAAATTCGAAAACTGGCGCGGTGTGCGCCAGTGTGGTGCCGGTCCGCGCCATGTTGTTGGAATTTGTAGTGTGCTACACCTATCTGAAATTGCGTTAACAGGCTTTTTATAATTTTCACTTCTTTTTCTTATAAAAACACAACCAATAGGTGATAAATATTATTGAAAAGAAAGAATCAATATAATTAGCAAATATATATTTAAATTGCTCTAGTATGACTCAATTCTTATCAATTTTAACACAGAAAATCACACTTGCCAGAAGCACATCACCGACCAGGATGAGCAACGAGCATCACTATCTTGAGGGCAAATCTATCACTTGTTGGTGCCATTGACCATATATTTTTATTTTTAACCATGTTTTCAGTTCCAAGATTGAGAACAATTGGTGGTGTCTATGTATATATGGAGTTCATAGTATGAGAAGTATGAAAATTTAATATGGATAATTTAACTTTACATAGATCATTAACATTAATTTATTTAAATTTAATATTAATTATTCATGTATGATTGAATTATTAAAACTAATTCATTTCATCTTTTACTTTTTCACTTAATACGTTATATATATAATTGTATTTAAAAATTTAATTTTTTATTTAAACTCTGTCTAATAATCAAATCGAATTTCATTTGAGCACTTTAGTCTTTTTGTACTGTAGTCTTGTATTTCATATCCCTCCGGCCCAAAGTGTTCAATGTTTTTAAAAGAACAAAAAAATAATATTGAATTTGACATGAATAAATTATTAATAAGCCTACGTCTTGGAAGAACCAATAAACATATACAATTGGTTGCAGAGGAAATATAAATTTGTGCAATAATTCAAAGTTCTTTAAGTATTTAAACCAATGATTTATTTAAATATCAATACGTCGTTACATTATTTAATGAATATAATAGTTTATATAATTACTACAAAAATTAAATTTATTAAATGAAGTATCAACACACAATTAAATAATAGTATAAAACAGTTTTAAATCAGTAACTGCAGATAAGTTATTTGCAGTAAGCCCAATACGACATCGTTTTGGGCAGAAATTATGGTGATTTTGTAATTTTAATTTATTTCAGGGTTATAATAGTCTTTATATTTATTTTTTTTTTAAAATATCTATATAAAACAACGTCGTTTTTGGAATAAAAGCAGATAACTTATCTGCATTAACTGCAGAAATATTTTTTCCTAATAATATATAAAAATTAAACTCATTTAATTTATGGATAAAGGAATGAATGTTAACAATGGATTTGGATCCTCTCATTCATGTGGAAAAAAAAAATGACATGATCTTTACCATACAAAGAGATATCAACGGTAATAAAGGAATAGAGAGAAAAAAATATTGAAATACGTAATTACAAAATCATAATTCTTGATTCACTTTTATAGATACTGATCGGTCACGATGAACCGCTGCTGGCGGCGAACCGCCGTGACTGACGGCGGCGAACGGGTGCGACCGGTGATCGATTCGGTGAACGGGTACAACCGGTGACCGATTTGATGTACAGACACAACCGATGACCGGTTCGCGAAAGGTAAGAACCGGTTCGGTTCAAAACTAGATGATCATGTCATGCTTTTTTTCACATGAGAGGAATTTTCGTTAGCAATACACTATCTTGCACACTCTTTATTATTAGATGAATTTCACCTAGTTCTCACTAAATAAAAAATAGATTTAAATCATTTAGTGTGAATCATGTAAAATTTATTTAATAATTAAGAGTGTATTAAAAAATATGCAATGTTAACATTTACTAAGATATGTATTGGCCTCTTATTGTTACACAATTAGATATTATGTATTTATTATTAGGAGAGCATGGTATACATATGCAAGTTATAAATGTAACATCATCAAACCTATTAAAATATTGTGTACTTTGATGCGTCACTTTATTTGAAAATGTAACATGGGTTGAGATACATATGGTAGAAGTAAATGGGTTAACGCGTTAGGCTTCTCAAAGCATGACAATGCCTTTCTCACGCATTTTAAGTTGGGCATCGCACACATAAACCAGGCTTTGATGATTTTTTTTTTGGAAATAAACCAGGCTTGATGATGTAAGTTATAAACTAAGCATGACAATGCAAGTTATAAACCAGGCTTAAAAACAAAAGATGAGGTGGGCTTTTATTTTATTTTTCCCTTTTTTCTTTTTACAGATATATATATTTTTTCTAAAACATAAATTTGGTATGTCTTACTGTAATGATAGTTATTGGTACAGGTGATAAGACAGGTCCAACTGTCGGGTTAACTCATTTAACCAGTCCACAGATGACGGGTTGGATTGAGATTTTTAACTTGTTAACCTGTTTCAGCACCTCCATATAGGTGGGTCAAATCAAATGGGTTCAACTCATCGCGACCTCGTCCCACAATGAGTTGAACCCAAAGGTTTTTTTTTTTTTTTTGTAGTATCAAGTAACATTGCATTTGTCATATCAAGTTTTGTGATATCCAAAGTTTTTGTTTATCTTATTTCTCCTCTTCAAAAGATAAAGAAAAAAAATATTTTATTTATGATAAAATTTATCCATATATGAAGATAAAAATGAGTTCCTAGTATTGTGAGACAAAATATTAATCTAATTTTAGACTTGGGATTAGAAAAAAATAACGAGAGTGTGAAATGAAATTAAATAATACTATAAAATTTATAAAATAATTTATTTTAAGTTTTTATTTTTAAATTTTTGATACGGATTAACCCATTAAACAATCATGAAACCGGACGTTTCACACCATTTTTAAGAGCAAGCCAAACCTCCGTCCTATTTTGGACACATTAGGAGTGAGTTGGAATGGGTCGAGCCACTTTGCCCCCAAACATCGGCAGATCCACACTATTGCAAGTGTGGGCACTTGCAGACACAAGTTTTTGGGCTCATAATGTAAAATATGCCAAGGCTAAATTTAGTGTTAAGGACACGTGGAAAAGTAAGGACGCACACGTTTGGTTGTTGGCTAATGTGCTGTTGGAAATGTCTAGCCATGTATCTTTTATGTATAAAGTTGGTTTTACAACCAAAAATATTGAAACTTATTAGAGTTTCTATGAAATGTTGTACAACTCATAATGTAAATTTTTTTACCTCACTTGTGATATATAATCATATTTAATATTAAAATAATAATAAAAAGTAGGACAAGAATATTTTGCATCGCTATACAAATAAAAATCTTAAAAAATAATCATTGCTTGAAATTATGATAGTTTAATTGACTCTTAATTATTATTTTTTTGTATTAAGTTGAAGTTTTCTTTTCTTTTATTGTTTATATTTTTTTTGTTTTTTAATGCATTTAAAAAAATCTCAAAACAACTAAATGTGCAAACATAAATAAAATTTTTTGGGTCCGCCACTGCCTCCAAAGCACCCAAATATTTGCACATATTTTCACTCACATAGTTACGCTATTTTATAAGTCATTAGATAACAAACTACGCTTAACATTTTCCTTTTTCGAATAATTCACATTATGACCACTGTTCGCGTTGCATGTGCAATTATCCCAACTTAAACGAATTAAGCCGTGTTGATGTTGTATACGCATATAAGATATATAAATAAATTTAACATTTATGCTTGAGATTATAATGTATTTTTGACTAATATATCCAACTATTTGTGTTAATACATTTTATTATTAAATATTTATTAGAAGAATGAGGGTGAATAATCTTAGTCACAGAGATTTTAATATTATATAAAGCAACAAATTTAGTCCAACAATTTAAATTAGTACATGAATGTCATATTAATGATATTACTCCCCAAGAAAAAGGACAAATAGGTATAGCTCAATCCCATTACTGGGTTAGCAGAATAGAATGAAGCCAGATGATCACATATATATCTCCCATAGATACTAAATTTACTAATTGCTATTGCTTGTCCTATACGTTCACTTTGTTCTTGAAGCATTTTTAGGGACCTATTTATAGGCTTGGGTAACCTTTAAACTTCAAAGCCACCCCAGAAGCAAAATGTGGGACTTTAGTAAGTTCTTTCCTCCCACTTGCTTAATTTGTTCAAAGTGGAACCCACGTAAATCTCACTTCCCAATTCTTCCAAGTTGTATATCTCTTCTAACATATAGGATAACATGTCATTAATGTTGGGATACAGCTTTCACCCATAATACTAATGGTTCAAGAGGAAAAGGAATCTCCAAGTCGTGTAAAAACAACCTCTTCCAGAAAATTGAGGAGGAAAAGTTATGGATCTGTCAACCCAAAAAGTTGAAGGCCTGCAAATAGAAGGCCACTAATCCAACCAAGGGGCTGATGGTGTGGGGTAGCATACCTACGTACCCACTAAGGTAGGTGACTCGGGCCAGTCTAGATTCTTCCAAGGTTTAGCTTATTGATTCCATATGTGATATATTCCCTTCATTTTTCGTGACTCATCCTATTTTGACATTTCAGAAACCATAACCTTGGTGTAGAAACATCATACGTAAACATGAAAAATATATGGTATCTTTCTTACCATAGTATATTGGACTTTTGCTACTGGCTGTGCTCTTGTGCTTAAATTAGAATAAAGATCAAAAAACTTAATTAATACGAATTAAATGAAGAAGAAAATTGGAATCGTCTAGATTCTTATAAAACTAATGTTTAGAGTAAGGACAACGATAAGTGTATACACACACGTTAGAATAATTGATTTGAAGATCTACACATTCTAAAGATATGTTGTTCATATTTTATATGAACATAAATGATTTAGTATCACTAAATGATGGTAGTTAGTTAGCACATGGGAGCTGAGCAGGTAGAGGTGAAAGTATGTGTTCAATCCTCCCTCACTATCTTTGGAAATTGTTTAAAGCTTTAATCCTGAACCCACTCTTAACATGATTGTCTCACGTTGAGGATATATGTGGTTTATCCAAAATAAAATAAATGATTTAGTATCATAGAATAATTCACATGTTGTTAATATGTTTTTGCTTGCTTTTTAAACATCTAAGTTTAAAATGATATTACCCATCACCTAAATCTACTTATAATTTTTTGAGGAAAAAAACTGCCTGTATTTGCAATATCTGATATAATGAAGATAATTATTATATAAGAAAAGTGTTTATCTTTTTAAACGATACAACTTATATACTTTCACTCTCACAAAGAGATGGGACCCACACCTTTATTTTTTTTTGTCAACTCTCTCTCCTCCTTTATCTATCTCCTTCTCTATCTTGAAATGACATAACTTTACATTCTTTAAAATGACACACACTTTTCCTTTATTATATTGCAAATACTTGGCCGGATGTATTTGGTATTTTTATAAATACATTTTTCAACACCAAATAATATTTTTATTTTTATTTCTAAATTCAGGAGGAATCTCCACTTAACATCTCCAGTCATCTCCAGCCTTTATTATATTCCATAATGGCTCCCATATAGGAGAATTCCAACTGTGGACCTATACGGACTGAAGCCAAGTGTCCCCGTACCGAAGTATGCCTATATGATGCGTGCTCAAACGAATGCATATTTATATAGATATTATTATTAGCCAATGCAACATGAAATTTATGCACGTATGCCATGCTATGCTCTCACACACAAAACAGAAAAACAGATGCGGTATGATGTAAAGTGCATGCTTATATCATCATCATCATAACATATACTTCATGTACTTTGGATGCCATACTGTTGTTGGGAGGAGGATATTTGAGAAAAGGAAAGGTTTAGAAAGATTTGGAGGAAGAGAACACTTTTATTACTACACAACTCTTTTTCCTTTTTGGCTTTTTGGCTTGATGGCTTGTTACAAAATGATGGAGGACACACCTATTTATACTAGTGGCACCTCCTTAACCAATGGCTAGGATTGTGCCAACACAATTCTCATCTAATGGCTACAAATCATTCTCTAGAATTCTCCACAATTTTCCTAGCCTAGATGTTTCCATGGTAGTTTCTAGGTTGAACTATTCTAGATATTTCCAAGGAGTAATCTAGAGTGGATTACTCTAGAATTTGGGCTAAACTATTCCTAAAGATTATTCTAGAAGTTGGGCCAAATAATAACTAAGCCCAATGGACCACAAACTAATTAAATCAAGTTTATTTATTTATTCAACACCCCCCTTAAACTTGATTTTGTAACTCCAAGCAATTTTCTTATCTTGACAAAGTCTTCATTCTTGAGTGGCTTGGTGAAGATATCTGCTGCTTGTTCTTGAGACTTGACATATTTTATATGCACCTCATTTCTTGCAATGCATTCCCTTATAAAGTGATAGCGTGTGTCAATGTGCTTACTTCTATCATGGAAGACTGGATTCTTTGCTAATGCAATGGCAGATTTGTTGTCAACATAAATATTGGTTGGCTCCTCTTGTTGCATATTCAACTCCTTCAGCAAGTTCCTTAGCCAAATGGCGTGGCAAACACACGATGTAGCTGCGACATATTCGGCTTCACAAGTAGATAGAGTGACAATAGGTTGTTTCTTTGACATCCATGTGAAAGCAGTATCTCCCATGTAGAACACAAATCCAGTGGTGCTTTTTCTATCATCTATGTCTCCAGCCCAATCGCTATCACTATATCCAATAAGTTTATATTCATTAGAGGATGAGTAAAATAAGCCAAAGTCGATAGTACCTTTAATGTAGCGAAGGATTCTCTTTGCAGCCTTCAAGTGCGTGGTAGTTGGAGTCTCCATGTAACGACTAACGAATCCAACAGCAAAGAGGATGTCAGGTCTGGTGCATGTCAAGTAGCGTAAACTTCCAACTAAGCTTTTGAAGAAAGTAGGATTAACATCTTCTCCTTCACTATACTTGGACAACTTAACTCCACATTCCATTGGGGTGTTGATAGGCTTGCAATCGTCCATCTTGAATTTCTTTAGTATCTCCTTTGCGTAACCTTCTTGAGTGATGAAAAAACCTTCTTCTTTCTGCTTGATTTCAATGCCGAGATAGTATGCCATTTGTCCAATGTCAGTCATCTCAAACTCCTTCTTCATCACTTTCTTAAACTCTTCAAACATCCTTGAATTGTTTCCAGTGAAGACTAGATCATCCACGTACAAGCACACGATCAAAATATCTCCATCTTTGAGCTTGACATAAAGTGCATGCTCGTAAGGGCATTTGATGAAACCATTCTCTTGGAAGTACTTGTCTATTCGACTATTCCAAGCTCTTGGTGCTTGTTTTAGCCCATAAAGTGCCTTCCTCAGCTTCAATACCTTATCTTCATGTCCTTTGACTTCGTACCCTGCTGGTTGCTCGATGTACACTTCTTCTTCAAGTACTCCATTCAAAAATACTGACTTTACATCCATTTGGTGTATGCTCCACTTGTTTTGAGCTGCCAAAGAAATAATTAGTCTAATAGTTTCTAAGCGAGCAACAGGAGCAAATACCTCATCATAATCGATTCCTGCTTGTTGACTATAGCCTTTTGCCACCAATCGTGCCTTGTATCTTTCAACTTCTCCCTTGGCATTCCTTTTAGTTTTGTAGACCCACTTCACACCAATCGCATTGTGCCCTTTTGGAAGTGAGGCTAGCTCCCATGTTTTGTTCTTCTCAATCGCATTGATTTCTTCATCCATAGCATTTCTCCATTTCTTGCTTTGAACGGCTTCTTGGAAACTTACTGGTTCACAATCAGCAAAGAGGCAAAACAAAGTGAGATTATCTTGATTTTCTGTTACCTCATAAAGTTCTTGCAAGCTCTTGAAGCGTGGTGCTCTTTCGCTTGAACTTCCATATGACAATGGTTCTTGTTGTTGACTTTTGATTGGTGAAGTTGGGGGAGTCATGATCTCTTCTCTTTCTTGCTCCATCCTTGGTTGCTCCATCTCTTCATCTTCCATTAAATTGGGAAGTAAGTTGTAGTTTTCATCATGTAGACCCCAATTCCATTCTTCTTCTTCATTGAATTCCACATCTCGGCTAATGATGGTCTTTCCATTGTTAGGATTGTAAAGTTTATAGCCTTTAGAGTTAGAGTCATACCCTATGAAGATGAGCTTCTCACTTTTGTCATCAAGCTTGGACCTCTTCTCTTCATGAATATGTGCATAGGCTATGCTTCCAAAGGTGGAAGATCCCAGGCTTTCTTCCACTCCATGCTTCTTGTGGTGTCTTTCCCCACACGCTCCTTGTTGGCGAGCGGTTTAAAAGGTAGACTGCAGTTGCAACAGCTTCAGCCCAGAACTCCTTTGGCATCTTTTCGCTCTTGAGCATGCTCCTCGCCATGTTGAGAATGGTTCTATTCTTTCTTTCAGCTACTCCATTTTGCTGCGGGCTTCTTGGAACGGTTAAAGGCCTTCGGATTCCGTTATCATCACAAAATTCTAGGAATTCTTTAGAAGTGAACACTCCACCTCGATCGGATCTCATTGCTTTGATCTCGCATCCACTTTCTTTCTCCACACTAGCCTTGAACTTCTTGAAGACTCCAAACACCTCTGATTTTTGCTTTAGGAAATACACCCATGTCTTTCTTGAGAAATCATCTATGAAGAGAAGAAGGTAATTACTCTTACCGAGTGAGCTTGGCTTCAATGGTCCACAAACATCTGTATGTATGAGCTCGAGCGGCTTGTTGGCTCTTGACAAAGACTCATTTGGAAAGCTCTTTCGACATTGCTTCCCAAGTAGACATCCTTCACATAGTTGGTCAGGTTGACTGATGGAAGGCAATCCTCTCACCATCTCCTTCTTGTATAGTAACTCAAGACCACCAAAGTTGAGGTGTCCGAATCGTAGATGCCACAGCCAAGATGCATCCTTGTAGCAGGCTTTGAGACACTTTGCAATGTCGTGTTGAATGTTCAGCAGAAACATTCTATTTCTTGACATAGGCACCTTAGCAATCAAGTTATTTTGATTATCTCTTAAAGAAAGAGTATTATTTTTTAAGTGAACATCATACCCTTTCTCTAAGAGTTGCCCTAGACTCAAAATATTATTCTTCATGTTGGGCACATAGTACACATTAGAAATGAATTCATGCCTCCCGTCTTTTAATCGGATAAGAATCTTACCTTTGCCTTTCACTGGTGTCTTTGATTCATCTCCAAATGAGACATTTCCATTCACTGATTCGTCAAGTTCCACGAACATGTTTCTTTTTTCACACATGTGATTGCTTGCCCCCGAGTCTAGATACCATGTATTCTCCTGTTCTCCTACATTGTTGTTGCGTACCGTCAACAGAGTGCCATTTTCTTGACTTTTCTCTTCCACATAGTTTTCCTTCTCCTCAATCCTCCTTATAGGGGCTCTACATTCAGAAGCATAATGGCTGAACCTTTGACAATTGTAGCACTTGATTTGTGATTTGTCACACCTTGGTTGGAAGCCACCTCTTCCATGACCTCTTGTTGAGCTTTCTCCTCGATCTTCATGGGCATAGTTGTTGTTGAAGCCTATTCTTCCACGTCCACGACCTCTTCCTCGACCACAATATCCTCCTCGTCCTCTTGTGTTGCCAAAGTCTTCTTCATTTCCTTTGAAGTTGAGTTGTGTCTTGAGTAATTGTTCACCAACCCCTTGCTTTTTCTTTTGCTTCTCCTCATATGCTTGTAAGGAGCCCAAGAGTTGCTCTATTGTCATAGCTTCCAAATCTTTTGTTTCTTCTATGACAGTGACAATATGATCGAATTTCGAGTCTAAAGATCGCAAAATTTTCTCCATAATTTTTACATCATCTATCTTTTCACCATTTCTTTTTAATTGATTAGTCACCATCAAGACTTTAGAAAAATAATCGGAGATACTTTCGGCATCTTTCATGTGTAAAGTTTCAAACTCACTTCTTAGAGTTTGAAGACGTACCTTCTTGACCGGCTCAGCACCCTTGTAAGAGGTTTGTAGCTTCTCCCATGCTTCCTTTGCGGTGGCTGCCTCCGAAATCTTCTCAAAAGCATCTTCATCCAATCCTTGATAGATGAGATAGAGAGCTTTCTTGTCTCTCTTTCTTGAATCCTTCAAGCTATCCCTTTGAGCTTGGGATAGAGTAGCTTCTTCTTGTGGCTCATTGTAGCCTTTCTCTACCACTTCCCACATATCTTGTGATCCAAGGAGGGCCTTCATCTTGATGCTCCAATTATCATAGTTGCTCTTGGTGAGCATAGGGACTTGGAAAGGAACCATGTTGCTACTTGCCATTTCTCTAGAAAGGATCTTAAGGCTCTTGATACCACTTTGTTGGGATAAGGATATTTGAGAAAAGGAAAAGTTTAGAAAGATTTGGAGGAAGAGAACACTTTTATTACTACACAACTCTTTTTCCTTTTTGGCTTTTTGGCTTGATGGCTTGTTACAAAATGATGGAGGACACACCTATTTATACTAGTGGCACCTCCTTAACCAATGGCTAGGATCGTGCCAACACAATTCTCATCTAATGGCTACAAATCATTCTCTAGAATTCTCCACAATTTTCCTAGCCTAGATGTTTCCATGGTAGTTTCTAGGTTGAACTATTCTAGATATTTCCATGGAGTAATCTAGAGTGGATTACTCTAGAATTTGGGCTAAACTATTCCTAAAGATTATTCTAGAAGTTGGGCCAAATAATAACTAAGCCCAATGGACCACAAACTAATTAAATCAAGTTTATTTATTTATTCAACAACTGCCACGCCATTATTTCTTTTCATGACAGAGTTACCTTCATAACATTTCCATATGCAGAATACTTTCATCATAAATAACAGGATAATCATTAGGCACATGTGAGCAACAATTCACAACTTCATACACTAGTTAATAGTCACATTAGGTAATACCACCTAACACAAACCTTGGGTCCAAGCAATAATCAACAACACCAAAATTCAGCTCACTCAATAAGAATTATGTGCACCTAAAATACATGTGTGACAAATCAGAATTGGTTCCATGCCATTCCTATAATTCATCAACAATTTTCATGCTTCTCATTTTTATTTTGTGATCGGTTTCCCATTGTATTAGGTGTGAGCTCATAACAGTTAAAGCTTATAAACAGTCAAATTTCAACTTCTCTATTTAATCCCATTGTATCTATAGTGCAGACTATCCATACCCATACGCAATTAGGCAAGCATTATAGTAACCAGTCAGAACCTTCCGATGCTTACTCGAACATTTATTTCAGCAAAGTGTCAATTACTCAACATAACACAACAAACCAAAAAGTGTATTTCCAAGTAATTACAGTTTACCTATTCAGTCCACTATATTCTAAATTCAGTTCAGATAGTCTTGCTTTAATTATGCCTTCAGTTCCAATGAAATGTTAAAAATCTAAACTGGTAACTTCAAACAATCACCACATGGAATCCGTTAATATAATCAGAGACGATAAATTATATGCAAGTCTAAAAGTGGTCAAAATCACACAGGGTAATCCAACTTGTACGAAGTAAAATGTCAAGTATCACTCACAAGAAGAACACAAAGATAGGAGTCAAATACCCTACTCTACACATCACCACTTTGTTTAACAACTTCTTTCTCAAGAATTATGTCTAGTGCCAATTCACCATTAGAAGATTTGTAACGACAGCAGACCCACATGTCTATGTCTTGATTAGTTCCAACTTCTACTTTCTAAGGGAATTAACTGGATTTACTTAAATAAGTGTCCTGTTCCTACATAAGTTTGTCTTCGTACAGTTTTCAGATCTAATAACAAGTCCTTCGTAAGGCTAATTAACTACATTATCGTCATGATTACACCACTGTTACCCTTACTCAGTTTTGAGACCTAGCAGAATTAGCGAAAAGAATAACAGTTTCTACTACCCAGCTATACGCTACAATCACAACACCCAAGAAAAGTCATAAATCAGAAAAACAATTACGTAACAGCAACCATTATAAAAAAAAAAACTTACTATCATCCACAGCTTAGAATATCACAAAAATCTTCACATCAAGCATATATAGATATAAAACCCTACTTATAATTCATAGAGAACAGAATCATTAATTCAAGTAGCAATTCACTATTTCAAACATAGTGCTCAGACACAAGTGTACCCCGTGATAACCATGATTGTGCACACACAACTTGCGCGACAGTGAGTTGATCAGGCTCACCACCTAGCAAGGGAATGGGCACAGCCATGCTTAACACCGTGTACTACCAGTATCATCACACCTCCAAATATAGATGCGTGAATTCCCCTTCCCATAAAGGTGAATTCCAACTGTGGCTCCCATAAAGGTGAATTCCAACTGTGGACCCATGCGGACTGAAGCCAAGTGTCCCCTTCCCTGGTACCGAGGTATGCCTATATGATGCGTGCTCAAACGAATGCATATTTATATAGATATTATTATTAGCCAATGCAACATGAAATTTATGCATGTATGCCATGCTATGCTGTCACACTCAAAACAGAAAAATAGATGCGGTATGATGTAAAGTGCATGCTTATATCATCATCATCATAACATATACTTCATGTACTTTGGATGCCATACTGGCACGCCATCATTTCTTTTCATGACAGAGTTACCTTCATAACATTTCCGTAGGCAGAATACTTTCATCATAAATAACAGGATAATCATTAGGCACATGTGAGCAACAATTCACAACTTCATACACTAGTTAATAGTCACATTAGGTAATACCACCTAACACATACCTTGGGTCCAAGCAATAATCAACAGCACCAAAATTCAGCTCACTCAATAAGAATTATGTGCACCTAAAATACATGTGTGACAAATCAGAATTGGTTCCATGCCATTCCTATAATTCATCAACAATTTTCATGCTTCTCATTTTTATTCTGTGACCGGTTTCCCATAGCTCCTACTGTAGAGTACTTTCTTACTTAAGTTAATATACCAATTCAGTTTTCATGATTATTTTACGGAATGAAATTTCTGCCTTCTTATAGATTTAGTAGCTCATTTTAATGATGAAATCCAACACATGCAGGTTCGACTCCCTTAGTATAAAAACATTCAGAGTTTTATTTAAATAGCCAACCCCACTAAGCCTAGGGTACGACAAGGAGGCCTAGAGCATGTTGTCCCTAAATTCCTTAACTCCATGGGTTCGGTTTCTTACCAAGGAAAATGCTCACGAAATATCAGGCCCACATAATAACTCTCCTAGGTCATGTGTGTGCTGAAAAGTTCTTTAAACCTGCTACACAATTAATTATAATAGATGGATTATTGGGTACATCTTCCTAGCATAATAATCAGCCTAACAATTTAACCGTGGAGGCTTTATTTTTCATTCTTCTCATTCTTTGTATTTTATTCAATTTATCAAGCATCCAAACTAATGGTTCACTGCCTAAGTTTTTATTTCAACAATTGCTAGCAAAACAAAATCTCCAAAGTTCTTTTTGTGTATACCAAATCGGTCCTGCCTATCAATTGGATGCCACTCTTTTATCATTTAATTAACCATGTTCAACAATACTTACATTCCATCGGTTTCCTATACTTATCAACCCTGCACCCATTCAACCTTAAAGGTTCTCATTCTAAAATAATTTTCTGGTTTCAAAAAGGAATTATCTCCCAGCTAACAGTGAGGAAACCCAATGTCCACACACATATAGTTTCGGATTGAGCAGTTAGATAGGCAGTGTTCACTGATTTTAAACACATGCAAGAGAAATAATTCTTCCTAGAAGTTAGGCAATGACCGAACAGAGAGTGTGACAAAAGAATTACCCTCCTAAAACATCCTTGCCAACCAAACAGAAACAGTGAGGAATGATAGACAAAAGTGGCATCTGCTCATGGTACTCGCCACAGTCAAACAGTGAGGGGAACAAGAAGGAGGTTTTGAGACTTGTTCATTCATTTGCATGCATTTAATTCTTACCATTTGTACGACCGACCAAATTCAGAAAAATGACAAACCGAAAATCATTTCCTAGCCTATGTACCAAAATCGAAACAGAGAGAGAACCAAGAATTCAGATCATGCTACAATACCTCTTAGCAACAACCCAAGTGCCCCAATCGGCCAAGTAGGTAATCCTCAAGGTCGATGTTATAGCCCTTCCTCTCCTACCCTCCTAAGACCACGGTTTAGGTTGCATGCAAGGGTGAACATCTACTCTTCAAGGCTCGTTCCCCAGCTCCTAGATGATGGCTGCTTCGGCTGAATGGGAAGGGAAAAGCAATGAAGTTGAGGTGATGATTTCCCCTCTTAGAACAGTCACGGTCTCGGTGGCTGATGGAGAAAATAAAATGGACAAGCAAACTTGGCAGTGGAAGGTTCAATCGGCGGTGTGAGGAAGATGAACTCGGATGGTGTTTGGGGACGTGTTTTGGTTTCTGTTTCTCTGAATTTTTGGTTTCTCAATTGATGTGGGAAATGTGATGTGCCGAGAGGAAAGGGATAATCCAAGATTAATTAGCATTCAGAATTAATTTCCTCACTCAGATTTAGTTTACTACCCTTATACGCACCATTGAGGGGGATAACGTTGGCTGATGGGGCTGACTCTTGCCCAATGAAATTTCATGCATCAAGATAACTCTCTCCCTATTGGCTGCATGCTAAATAAAGCTGACTTGGATTTAACACACGCACCAATTGGTCAGAATCCTCTTTCAATCCTAACGCACCAATGATGGAGGGATAAGGTGGTTAGATGTTATCATGTGTTTCCACTTGGCTAATGTTTTAGTACTCTACAAACCTTATTAAATGATTAATAATAAAACCTAGTGGATAATGGCTGACCTAAGCCCTCCAAGAGGACCCTTGGGCCGTGGCCCTAAAGGGGAATTGAGTACAAAAATAGATAAGTCCAATGTACTCCTATCTTAAGAATTAATCCTTGCTTTATTATTTTATGTACCTTAACATTTTATGTATCCTCCAATCATTAACTAAGTGTTTATTCTTTGTAATAAAATTAATCACCTACCTTTAATGAGTACTCATAATACTCTAAGTAGTGTTATGCTTGCTATATGTTATCTTAATTTGTTCCTATATTTTTAACAAGGGTGTCAAATGCCTAAAATAAATATTCATTGTAATTATTGTTCGAATACTTCATCAAATTGAATTTAATTTCATTCTTGGGGGAATAGTTATACGTTATAATTAAATTATTCCTATACTCATAATTAGAATTTCACATGCCTAAAATAAACATTCACCTTCCATGGTAATACAAATAATTTTCCCTAATTTAATTTAACTCCATTCTAAGGCAAACCTTTAATTAATCCAAAGGCAAATACTCTACCACATTCCTAATTGCACTTAAATAGATTCCTAATTAGACGGGGTGTTACAAGGTGCCAAAATACATCAACATCAACAACACCTTTAACCCAAATTAATTGGAGCCGGTGGTAGATGAACCCAATGATAGATAAGAGGAGAATAAAAAAATAATAAATAAAAATAATAATTGAATAAAACAAATAAAAACAAATAAAATAAAAATTTGGGGAAGGGGGAATAAGATAAAAGACAAGAAGGGGAAAGAAAGAGGAAAAGGACTAAAAAGGGATAATCTGAAACATAGGAATAACAACAGGTTTAACCTTCCACCCTACTTATAGCTTTTCTCCATTCCATCCTAAGACACACTAACCGTCAATCTATATCCCACTACGTTGTCTTATTTAACTACCTTTCTCAAGGTAAGTTTTGGTCTACCTCTGTCTCTCTTTGCGTCGAGCTCTTGGTAACAAACTTTTGTTTTTACAGGAGCATCCAAGGGTCGTCTCATTACGTGCCCAAACCACCTCAATCTATGCTCCCTCATCTTTTCAGTTACCGGTGCTACTCCTACCTTTTGTCAAATATCTTCATTTCTTATCTTATCCATCCTCGTATAACCACACATCCACCTTAACATTCTCATTTCTGCTACTCCCATTTTATGCTCGTGTTGCCTGTGTGCTGCCAACATTCGGCTCCATATAACATTGTAGGCCTTACTGTTGTTATATATAATTTTCCTTTTAGCTTAAGGGAAATTTTACGGTCACACAAAAACCCAGATGTACTCCGCCATTTCGTCCATCCTGCTCTGATTCTATGATTTACATCTTTATCAATCTCACCACTTTTTTGCAAAATTGATCCCAGATATCTAAAAGCATATCTCTTGGGTACCTCTTGACCAAGTAGATGCACTGGGTCTTGATCTCCATCTCTTACTAGATAAAACTCGCACATCATATACTCAGTCTTGCTCCGGCTTAACGTGAGACCTTTAGACTCCAAAGTGCTTCTTCACATTTCAAGTTTCCTATTAACACCGTCTTTAGTCTCATCAATAAGCACAATATCATCAGCAAAAAGCATACACCACGACACTTTCTCTTGAATGTCTTTTGTTAGTTCATCCATCACTAAGGTAAAGAGATAAGGACTCAAAGCTGAACCTTGGTGTAGACCTACTATAATAGGAGAATAACTTGATGTTCCATTACAAGCTTTCACACCCCATCGTACATATCCTTGATTGCATTTATATACTTTAAGGCTACTTTTTTCTTCTCAAGAACCCACCATAAATTTTTTCTTGGGACCCTATCATATGTTTTCTCAAGATCTACAAACACCATATGTAAATCTTTCTTTTTTTCTCGATATCTTTCCATCAATTGATGCATCAAGAAAATAGCTTCTATGGTACATCTTCTTGGCATAAATCCGAATTGATTTGCAGAAACCTTGGTCACTCTCCTCAGATGATGTTCAATAACTCTCTCCCACAACTTCATAGAATGGCTCATAAGCTTAATGCCTTTATAGTTAGAACAATTCTGGATATCTCCCTTGTTTTTGTAAATAGGCACAAGCACACTCTTCCTCCAAGCATCAGGCATCTTATTTGTTTGAAGAATCTTATAGAAAAGGTTGGTCAGCCAATTTATTGCCACCTCCCCTAAGCCTCTCCACACTTTAATAGGTACGCCATCAGGTCCTAAAGATTTATTAGTCTTCATCCTCTTTAAAGCCTCCTTGACTTCATGTGTATTGATTCTGCGCACAAATCTTCTACTTCGATCATCATAAGCATCCTCCAAGCCCACTTCGCTTTTATCGCCATCCCCATTAAAAAGCTTGTTAAAGTAGTTCATCCATCTTTCATTTACATCTTCATCTTTTATCAAAAGTTTTTGGTTTTCATCCTTGATGCATCTAACTTGGGTAAGATCTTTACTTTTCTTATCCCTCATTTTTGCAAGGACGTATATACTTTTTTCACCACCCTTGCTCCAAAGATTTTTATACAAATTGGCAAAAACCTTACCTCTAGCTTCTCGCACTGCTTTCTTTGCAATTTTTCTTGCCAATCTAAACTTTTGAAAATTATTATCATTGGGACTTTTATGCAAAGATCTAAAGCATTCCTTTTTCTGTTTAATTGCCTCTTGCACCTCTCCATTCTACCACCATGTTTCCTTTGTATGGAATCTAATTCCTTTGCTTTCTCCTAGCACCCTCTTTCCCACATTTTGGATACATATAGCCATCTCATTCTATATTTCATTAGCTCCTCCACAAACTCCCATTGTCCTTCATGCAACATTCTTTATTTGAACTTTAATTGTTTTTCCTCCTTTAGCTTCCACCATCTTATCTTTGGATTTTGAGCCCTCTTCCTCATTTTAAGTACTTTGTTGAATCAAACCTCTAGAACTACCAGCTTATGTTGTGTAGCAACACACTCTCCAGGGTAGACCTTATTGTCGACACAAGAATTTCTATCTTCTATTCTAGCCTTGACGAAATAAATTTGACTCCGATTTTGGCCACTATGATAAGTGATAAGATATGACTCTTTTTTATGGAAAAAGCGGTTCGCTAGCATCAAATAATAAAGGTGCCGAAATTGAGCGAGAAATTTTGACTAAGGTACAATGAATGCAAGTGATTGTGCAATTATTGGAAGAGCTAATATGCAATTGAAAATGAGTATATAGACTGTATGATTAATAGAAAAACTAATGTCCAATTGAGAAATTATGTGATGTTCTTTTTGAATATCCTTAGATTGATATCGATAAAGGGCAGAGTGTTCTTTGGGCATCCATAAAAAAATGACATCGCAAAGTTTGTTGAGAAATGTCTAATATGTTAGAAAGTCCAGATTAAACACCAGAGACCTAGTGGTTTGCTTCAACCTCTAGATATTCCATTATGGAAATAGATTGCATTTCCATGGATTTTATTGTTGGGTTATCCAGGACTCATGCTGGATATGATTCTATATGGGTTATTGTTGATAGATGTTGGGTGTGAACTTGTTGGTTTCTTAAAATATTCTTATAAAGGATGTTCCCTTACTTCAATTCATCAAGAGAAACACATTCGTTCTCCTGACTTCAACTTAAGTGCGCAAGTGCACGGATCAAGTGATAAATGGGACTATTAGTGCCCAGATTATCGTTCCCACGAGGATAGTACTCTAAGTAATGCCTTAAACTATTTTAAAAAGAATGAAAATGAGAAGAAAAGTTAGTAATTGATCTGTTTGGTCAAACGTTCCCTGCCATCTTGATAACGTTCCTCAAGAACAGTAGGTTCAATCTGACAGCAAACAGCTTCTCGCATCGTTATATATGAAATCCTTATTAATGATAGAGGAACGACAATATTCATTGGAGATTTGTAGATTCAATATTGAATAAAGAAAATAACAAACGCAATAGAAATATTTAAGGGACAACAATATGGAATGATAAAATAGTTTTTAACACAAGGAAGGGATCCACTGTTCCATTCTTAAATAGTTATATTCTCCACTCAAGACTTAACTCTTTTGGCTTCGATCAGGTCTTTTCACTGCCAACTCTGATTCCTCAGCTCATGGACTAAATGGCTCACTAGTTTCCATATTTTTATGGCTCACTTGACTCCAACAATTACTAAGCACAAGACCCTTAGTGAACGGGGTGGTCCCTTATTTCTAAGGCAACCAGCAGTGTTGTTTCCACAACAATGCCTTCCTCCTCTGATTAAGCTGTCTGAAATCTCTTCCTTATGGAAGTTCCTTTCTCAGTATGCATTCAATTTCCATTGATACATAATGAATATAGCACACTTAACCAGAGAAATACAAAAGCTTTAGTACCAGAGTTTTGAAAATAGTTCTTTAAGAACTTCACAGTTTCTCTGTTCCACAAATAACTTAGCCCATGGCTAATAATATAAACATAATTATTCCAAACTGAAATCCCATAGACCCGAGATTCAGTTCAGAGATAACGACTGGAATAGAAGAGAAATAACATGTATATTAATCAAAAACAAGTTAGGTTACAATGAAATGAAAATGAAGAAGTATGGTTGTTGCTCGTGAGGAGTTTCAAATGGGTGATACATAATAGAGAAGATGTTGTTGTCACTTAACTATTGCTGAAACTATACAACTGAAATATAAAAACTACAAAAGAAACTAAGTGATCTCTTCTTAAGGAATTTGATGGTTTTCTTCGTGCTGAAACGTCCTATTTATAGGTAGAAGAATGGGTGGCAAAACTGGTAATTTCCATTGAGTTATTTTCTTGACTGCATGAAAGGGGCGGTGATAAACCCTTGGTTTATAAGGTTTTTAAGCATGAATTAGCTTAACTTGTGTGATTAAATAGATGAAAAATAGGGTCAATGTCCTGGAAAGTCCTAAATACAAGTTCTGAAAGTTGTGTTGAAAATTTACATTGTTCTTGTAGGGAAATGAAGCTCAAGAAGCAAAACAGAGAAGGAAGAAGATTCTGAAGAAATTAGAGAATTCTAAGTGTTGAGCGCTAAAACGTCCAAAGCTAACATTTTAGTGCGCTGCTGCAAAATGAAGCCAAAAAGTGCTGATGTTGAGCGCTAAAACTTCCAAAGCAAACGTTTTAGCTCTCTGCTGTTCAAAAAGATTCTGGTCTTGAACGCTAAAACGTTCAAGTCAAAAGTTTTAGCGCTGAGGACAGTTGAAAGCAGTTGAGCATCCGTCAAATTTGAACGCTAAACGTCCAACAAGGAACGTTTTAGTGCCCGTGTCAGTTTCTGGATGTTATTCAGTTGGAATTTGTAAACTATAAAAGGGAAAAAGGCCTTCACACTTAAAGAGATCCTCTGATCTAACTTTTTACTCTCTGAAATTCTAAATTCCTTAGGTCCTAGTTTTGTATTAGTTTAGTATACTTTATGTAATTATGATTGAAGATTGAAGATTCAACATCATGATAATGAAGTTTGATCTTTCCTCTTCTCTTGTTATTTCTTTTTCTATGTCTGAGTAGAGTCCTTTGTAGTTAGATTTCAATAGAACTCAAAGATGAATTTATGTATGGTTGATTGAATATTGTGATTATCTTTTATGTGATGATATGAAATTGTCTTTGTCAATTCTTTCCATTAAGGGAGTAGTGTAGAACAGGAATGTTTACATTATTTCTGTAACTAGCAATTTCATCATCAGTGTTCTAGTATTCAAGGGATTGGAACTAGGACTCTAATGTAATCTTCAAAATCTTAAGTGATTAATGTATGTATTAAGAAGGGAATCACCAAGGGATTGGAGTTCTTGATTAATGTATCAACTAAGATAGTAAGGGATTACATCTTGGTGATAAGAAAAAGGTTGATTAACATCACATGGGAGATAATTCATAATAGGATTGATTTCTACTTAAGTTTATGGTTGAGGGACATTGATTTCTTACTACTTGTTTTAAAATTATAATTCACATTTTAGTTATTTTACCAATTCCAAATACAATTCAAATTCTGGTGACAATTATCAATGCATTCAATGAATTCTTGTTTGATTCAACTTAATTATAAATGGTTAGTTGGTGTTTGAACACAAATCCTCGTGGGAACGATCTTTACTTATCATTTTATTACTTGTACGACTAGTACACTTGCTAAAGTTGCAACAAGTTTTTGGCGCCGTTGCCGTTGGCACTAAAACGTTCAAACAAAATGTTTTAGCGCCTAGGTCCAGAAAATGTGCACATAGTTGTGTGCAGGCGGTGTGAACAGTGCTCAGAGGGATGCAAGTTTCTTGGATAGGACACTTATTGTTGAGATTTGCCTTTTCTTCTGCAGTCCCCCATATCTTGCTTTCCTCTTAGCCAATAGGAACTCTTTATTCCCTACTGTGCACGTTTCTTCCCACTTGATTGTTGTACCTCTTATGCTTTATGGAAGCTTCTTTTCAACGTTACCTGCAAAATGTACAAAGGGATTGAGTTAGTGGAGCAGGTGTATTTAATGTTCCCATTCCGTTCCCCTTTTTCTATATTTCTCAAATGATTACATCATCATCCGTTCTCCCACTGTGTTTTTGTCACAAAGATATAAACATGTGTTTTTAATGCAAAATTTGCTCACCAGATGAGGGAACAAATGGTATTTTGCCATCAAAATGTGCTTAGATGGGAACGATTTTTCATCCCATCAAACACCCTAAAACTAAACTGTTGATTGTCCTTAAACAACTCAAAAATAGTGGTTAGGCTGCTCAATTCAAAGAATAGCTCAACTTCAGAACTTAACCACTGAGTAATCATCATCTCATTCAAAGATTGAACTACTTTTTATAGATGATAAGCAGAAAAGAATTTGTTCCAAGGTAAGTAAAGGTTACTGATATTCTGTCTCACTGTCACTCGGGGTGTGATGTTTCTCTGTCCATTTGTAGATGTGATTCTTCAAACTTGCTTATCTACTGCTTTCCTAAGAATTATAGGTGACTCCCATTTCAAAGGATCTTTGTGGATGAGAGTTGTGGAGAGGTTTAGAATAGAGTGAGCTTTGGTCCTGAGTCAAGGAACATTTTCATTTTTCTATTGAGAGCTGAACTTTTCTGTTTGGGGAACACCTTGTCTTTGTTTTTGTACCTTCTTTTCTTCCTTTAAAGGAATTTTGTCTGGTATTTTCTTCTGAATTCTTTTGAATGGTTGTTCCCATTTTCTTTGTTTCTATCTTTTTGTCCTTTCTGCTCATGTTGCTGTTGTTCCTTGACTTTTTTTGTTGACCTAGTGGTGTTTTAGGAATGTGTGTGGTTGTGTAGATGTATGTATAGGATGGAAGTGTTTGTTTGATTGTGGTGGGGTGAGAGTTTGATGATTGATCCTTGTCTGTGGAATTCACCTGTTCTTCAGCAGTACTTACAACATCAAAGAAAGTTCAGAAGTTTCATTGTGGTTACACCTTAGGAACGCTTTCATGAGTAAGTGTTTGGCATTTTTCTTTCCTCACCATTTTAGTTCACACAGATCAGCATCCTTAAAAAATCTGAAGATTAAATTCACTTCTCTTTCCCTACTTCTAGCATTCAGAGTAAGAATAAGGATGACTGCTTATTGATTTTATGTTCCATGCCATTGGTTATCTAAATTTTCACAGCCACAATACTATAACTGAAATGTGTGCTCCAAGCAGTTTGAACAAAAAAAGGCTTTTTCTATTCAAAAAGTTAAATTTACACTAAGGAATGGAAAACATGGGTTATGTGGTTATTGAACCACCCCAAAACTACGTTCCTGCTACGGAACCTATTTCAATCATTTGGATTAGAGGTGAACATCAGACGTTCCCTCTCTTTTGGGAGCTCTTTGGTTAAGTTTAACCACCCCAAAACTTTGTTCTTGTTAGAGAACAAAGGTAACAACTAGGTTGTCTCCCAGTCAGCACTTAGTTTAATATCTTTAGTTAGACATGTTACTTACCTCTCAGTTGGAATCAGAAAGAGGGATATTTTCCTCTTTTTCATTGAATGATTCATCAGCATACAACTTTAGTTTGTGCCCATTGACCTTGAATGAACGGCCATGTTCAGCTCCTTGGATTTCAAAAGCTCTATTCCCTGCATCTTTCACAATATGATATGGGCCAGTCCATCGTGATTTGACCTTTCCTGGAAACAGCCTGAGCCTAGAATTGAATAACAACACTTTCTGGCCAACCTTGAGCTTTCTGGTCTTAATCCTTTTATCGTGCCACCTTTTCATTTTTTCTTTATACAGCTTATGATTTTCATATGTGTTTCCCCTGAACTCTTCTAGTTCTTCAAGCAGTAGCAGTCTCTTTTCTGCTATTGAATTTTCATCTTTGTTAAGTGCATACACTTCCTAATATACTTTGTGTTCTAACTCTAGAGGAAGGTGACAGGCTTTGCCAAATATCAATCTATAGTGGAACATCCTAATGGTGTTCTGTACGCTGTCCTGTAAGCCTATAATGCCTCATCTAATTTGAGAGACCAGTCTTTCCTAGAAGGGTTGACAACCTTCTCTAGAATCCTTTTAACCTCTCGGTTAGAGACTTCGATCAGTCCATGGCTTGTGGATGATATGGAGTTGCAACTTTGTGTCACACTCCATATTTCTCCAGCAATTTTTCAAATTGGCGGTTAATGAAATATTTCCCATCATCACTGATAACACAGCGAGGTGTTCCATATCTCGTCAAAAAAAATTTCTTTAAAAACCTTATGACCACCT
Source organism: Gastrolobium bilobum (assembly GCF_033153095.1). NCBI lineage: Eukaryota > Viridiplantae > Streptophyta > Magnoliopsida > Fabales > Fabaceae > Gastrolobium > Gastrolobium bilobum. Next base: position 41,133 of record NW_026895112.1, on the reverse strand, counting down.
TGGCATCGTTAGTGGGTAGAGCAACAACTTCTACCCACTTACTTTCGTAATCAACAGCCATCCATATGAATTTGTTCACACAGGAAGGGGAAATGGCCCCATGGAATCATTACCCCACACATCAAATAACTCAACTTCTAATATGGGATTAAGCGGCATTTCATTTTGTTTGGTTAAGTTACCCTTCCTTTGGCATTTATCACATTGTTTAGCATATTGAAGTGCATCTCTAAAAAGAGTTGGCCAATAAAAACCTGATTGCAGTATTTTGGATGCAGTTCTAATTCCACCCAAATGGCCTCCATATGGTGAAGAATGACAGTGAAAGAGGATTTGAGGTTGTTCTTCTTCCGGGAGGCACCTCCTTATCATCTGGTCTGCACATATTTTAAATAATAAAGGTTCATCCCAGAGGTAGCTCCTGCAATCATGAAAGAACTTCTTTTTCTGCATCTTGTTTGCTTTATATGGTTCTAGCCCTGCTGCAAGGAAGTTAGCTATATCAGCAAACCAAGGAACGTCAACTTCTTTGTTATGGATAGCAAACAATTATTCGTCAGGGAAAGTCTCCTTGATGGGTAGTCCAACTTCAGTATGTTCTAATCTGGACAGGTGATCTGCAATTTGACTTTCGCATCCTTTCCTTTCTTTGATCTCCAGATTGAACTCTTGTAGCAGTAGGATCCACTTTATCAAACGTGGCTTTGCCTCTTTCTTGGCAAATAGTGACTTTTGACCCTAAAATGTATGGCCCAAACTTTTCGCAGGCATATACTACAACCAGTAGCTCTTTTTCAGTGACTGTGTAATTCACTTGAGCTTCATTCAAAGTTTTGCTGGCATAGTATATGCTACGAAAGATTTTATCCTTCCTCTGACCCAGAACTACCCCTATAGCTCTATCACTTGCATCACACATTAACTCGAAGGGTAAGTTCCAGTTCGGAGGCTGAATAACAGGTGTGGTGACTAACTTTCTTTTTAAGGCTTCAAAAGCTATTACACAATCAGAGTTGAATTCAAATTTCATATCTTTTTCCAGCAAATGATATAGAGGTCTAGCTGTTTTGGAGAAGTCTTTAATGAACCTTTTGTAGAAGCCTGCATGCCTAAGAAATGATCTAAGAGTTTTAACACTGACAGGAGGTGGAATCTCCGCTATAGCTTCTACCTTGGCTTGATCTACTTCTAATCCGTTCCGGGAAATTTTGTGTCCTAAGACAATTCCTTCTTTTACCATGAAATGGCATTTCTCCCAATTAAGAACCCAATTAGTAGAGATGCATCTTTTTAAGACTTCTTCCACGTTAACGAGACAGTGATCATATGATGTTCCCAGAACTGAGAAGTCATCCATGAAAACTTCCACTCCTTCACCTATCAAGTCAGAAAAATAGAAAACATACACCTTTGGAACGTTGCTGGCGCATTGCATAAGCCAAAAGGCATTCTCCTGAAGGCAAACGTTCCATAGGGACAGGTGAAAGTGGTTTTGTCTTTATCTTCTAGTGTTAGAGCAATTTGGTTATATCCAGAATAACCATCAAGAAAACAAAAATACTCCTTACCTGCTAGGTGGTCTAACATCTAATCTGTCAAAGGAAGTGGAAAGTGGTCTTTCCTGGTGGCAGCATTGAGTTTTCTATAGTCCTGGCAGATCCTCCATCATGTGACTTTTCTGACAAGTATCAGCTTATTCTTCTCGTTTAGCTCCACAGTTATTCCTCCTTTTTTGGGGACACATTAGATAGAACTTACCCAATTGCTGTCTGAAATAGGATATATGATTCATGCATCTAACCATTTGATGACTTCCTTTCTTACCACATCTTTCATAACAGGATTCAATCTCCTTTGGTGCTCCACTGAAAAGCTGTTAGCATCAGTGAATAATATTTTAAACATGCAAAAAGATGGACTGATACCTTTAAGGTCTGCTATGGTCCACCCAATAGCTCCTTGATATTTTTTTAGCTTGCTAATCAGTAATTCTTCTTGTTCCTTCGTGGGGAGTGAGGAGATGATGATCGGGAGAGTGTTGTCGTTCCCTGAATATTCATATTTCAAATGTTGGGGAAACGACTTCAATTCTAGCTCAGGAGGTTGCTCTTCTTTCCTGTAGGTAAGGAATCTGTTCTTCCTTTTGTAAGCTATTTTCTTTTTCCGTTCCTTTATCATCTTTTTCTGCTTCTTCAACATCTGAGTACAAGTTAAGGTGGTTACTCAATGCGGCAATTACAGAGCATTCTTCCAAATCCTCTTTTTCATCACGGAACTTCATTGCCTTCAGGACATTAAATTTAATTTCATCATCGTGTATTCTCATAGTGAGTTCCCCCTTTTGTACATTGATGACCGCTCATCCAGTGGCAAGGAACGGTCTTCCCAGAATGATGGGGACGTCAACATCAACTTCATAATCCAAGATGATGAAATTAGCAGGGAAAATGAATCTGTCTACCTTGACCAATATATCTTCAACTTTTTCTTCAGGTTTGACAATGGATCTATCTGCTAGCTTTAGTGTTACAGTTGTTGGTTTTGTTGGACCGATGGAAGTTGTTTGAAAACTAAGGAAGGCATTAGATTGATGCTTGCTCCCAAGTCACACAAGGCTTTGCCTTGGTAAGTGTTTCCTATTACACAAGGAATGGTAAAACATCCAGGATCCTGCAATTTTGGTGGAAGCTTGCCCAAGTATTTGCAGCTTTCTTTTGTCATTTTCATAGTTTCATATTATGTTATTCCTCTCTTTTTGGAGAGAACATCTTTCATGAATTTGCCGTACTTGGGCATTTGTTCCAGTGCATCCATCAGTGGTTTGTTGATCTGAAGTTGTTTTAAGATGTCTAAGAATTTTCCAAACTGCTTATCATCTTGTTGCTTCATTGTTCTTTGAGGGAACAGAATTGTCCAAACTGCTTATCATCTTGTTGCTTCATTGTTCTTTGAGGGAAAAGAATTGTCCAAACTGCTTATCATCTTGTCGCTTCTTTGTTCTTTGAGGGAACAGAATTGTAACTGGTACTTGCTTGTTCTATGGTGGTTTGATTGGTTTTCTTCCTCCCACTTGGGCTTGTTCTCCAGCTACAATTCTTTCTCCATGTTCTGGATTTTCTTCACCAACTACTTGTGTTGGTTGTTGTTGTGTCACACTTGGACATACCTCCGATGGTTCATCACGTTCCTTCCCAGGATTGGTGGTCTTGGGAGTGGTTGAGGTTTGTGTAGCAATTCTCCCACTCCTCAAGGTGACTGCCTTGATCTGCTCTGGTGAGGACCTTGAGGGAACATTAGTATCCCCTGGCATTTTTCCTGGTGTTCTGGTGTTGAGGCTAGCAGCTATCTGTCCCAGGTGGGATTCAATGTTTCTGACCACAGCATCGTTCCTGGTAACATATTCCTTGACATAATTCTCCGAGGTATTGATGTGTTGGTCATCTCTAGGGAACGGAGCATAGTTGGGTCTTCTTTGTTGGTCATATGCTCCATTTCCCATGCTGCTACCTTGTTGGTATTGTTGCTGATTGTTGTATGGTCTCTGGTTCATGGGTGGTCTCCATTGTGGGTTATGGTTCTGAGCTATCACTATGGTGACTCCAGAATTCTTATTGTTATTGCATCTTGCAAGTTGATTGTCCCTGGTCTGGGTGAAGTTTTGGTTCCCAAAATTTGTTGCATAGCATACCAAGGCTGTGGATGGACAGTCTGTTGAATCGTGATGATCACCACAGGCTGAGCATGGTTCACTCTCAGTGGCTGTGAGTTGTAAGACTTCCATTCTTGGTTGTTCTTAGTCAGCTTTCAAATTCTTCACCTCATCCATTAGTGTAGCCAGTTGAGTTTCCATTGCAGTTTGTTTGTCTAATTCTAGCATGCCTAGCTTCCTCACTGGACTTATTCTTTCTAGTGGCCATTGGAGAAATCTTTCTGCAGTGCCTTCTATTATTTCGTATCTGGACTCAAGAATTCCTGTAAAAAGGTATCCTCCTACAGCAAAATCTAAATATGATTGAGAAGTACGATCAATTCCTTTATAGAAAGACTATAAAATTCTCCATTTCTCCACCCCATGGTTTGGCATTTTCTGATGATGTCCTTATATCTCTCCCATGCTTCATAGAGATTTTCTCCATAAAACATTCTGAAGTTAGAGAGTTCATCTCTAACATCAGATTGACGAGACATAGGGAGAAATATCTCTATGAACTTGTTAGAGAGTTCTCCCCATGAGTGTATACATCCAGGGGTGAGAGATTTCATCCAGATTTTGGCTTTTGAGCCCAGAGAATAAGGAAACAGCCTCATTCTCATACTCTCTTCTGTCACACCCTCAGTTGTAAAATTATCACAAATATCTTAAAAATTGGCGAGGTGTGTGTAAGGATCTTCTATAGGGAGTCCATTGAAGACTCCAACCTCCCTGATTATGTTAAACATTATGGGTTTTAGTTCAAAATTGAGAGCTAAATGGGGGAGGATTACTCCTCTTTCTGGTCTGTTCCTTGAAGGAGCAGCTAGAGCTGTAAAGTTCGTTCAGGAGGAATCTCTTCATTGTTGTTATTGTGATAAGCCATGTTTGTTTCAAAAATATTTCCCTGAGATCTTTTCTTCTCCTCTGAAGAGTACGTTCTGGTTCAGATCAAAGAAGAACTCAGGTATTTCACTAGAGTGGTGAGAATCTATTTCAGACTCTTCACTCATAAACCAGGAAACATATACAGTATAAACAACAGAGCATGTAACAAAAAATTAAGAAAATGAAATATTTACAGAGTATGTACTTAAAACAGTAATAAGGACAGAATTTAGTGAAACTATCCCTGGCAACGGAGCCAAAAACTTGTTGGGTGTGAACTTGTTGGTTGCTTAAAATATTCTTATAAAGGTCGTTCCCTTACTTCAATTCATCAAGAGAAATACATTCGTTCTCCTTACTTCAACCCAAGTGCACAAGTGCACGCATCAAGTAATAAATGGGACTATTAGTGCCTAGATTATAGTTCCCACGAGGATAGTACTCTAAGTAATGCCTTAAACTATTTTAAAAAGAGTGAAAATGAGAAGAAAAGTTAGTAATTGATCTGTTTGGTCAAACGTTTCCTGATGTCTTGATAACGTTCCTCAAGAACAGTAGGTTCAATCTGACAGCAAACAATTCCTCGCGTCGTTATATATGAAATCCTTCTTGATGAGAGAAGGAATGCCAATATTCATTGGAGATTTGTAAATACAAGATTTAATAAAGAAAATAACAAATGCAATAGCAATATTTAAGAGACAACAATATGGAATGATAAAATAGTTTTTAACACAAGGAACGAATCCACTGTTCCATTCTTAAATAGCTATATTTTCCTCTTAGGACTTAACCCTTTTAGCTTTGATCAGGTCTTTTCACTGCCAACTCTGATTCCTCAGCTCATGGACTAAATGGCTCACAAGTTTTCATATTCCTATGGCTCCCTTGACTCCAACAGTTACTAAGCACAGGACCCTTAGTGAACCAGGTGGTCCTTTATTCCTAAGGCAACCAGCAGTGTTGTTTCCACAACATAGTCTTCCCCCTCTGATTAAGCTGTATGAAATCCCTTCCTTATGGAAGTTCCTTTCTTAGTATGCGTTCAATTTCCATTGATCCGCAATGAATATAGCACACTTAACCAGAGAATACGAAAGCTTCAGTACAAGAGTTTTGAAAATTGTTCTTTAAGAACTTCACAGTTTCTCCGTTCCACAAATAACTTAGCCCATCGCTAATAATATAAACATAATTATTCCAATCTAAAATCCCATAGACTCGAGATTCAGTTCAGAGATAACGAGTGGAAGAGAAGAGAAATAACACGTATATTAATCAAAAACAAGTTAGGTTACAATGAAATGAAAATGAAAAAGTATGGTTGTTGCTCTTGAGGAGTCTCAAGTGGGTGATACAGAATAGAGAAGAAGTTGTTGTCACTTAACTATTACTAAAACTATACAACTAAAATATAAAAACTAAAAAAGAAAATAAGTGATCTCTTCTTAAGGAATTCAAGGGTTTTCTTCGTGCTGGAACGTCCTATTTATAGGCAGAAGAGTGGGTGGTAAAACTGGTAATTTCCATTGAGTTATTTTCTTGACTGCATGAAAGGGGAGGTGTGAACAGTGCTCAGAGGGATGCAAGTTGCTTGGATGGGACACTTATTGTTGAGATTTGCCTTTTCCTTCTGCAGTCCCCCATGCCATGCTTTCGTCTTAGCCAATAGGAACTCTTTATTCTCTGCTGTGCACGTTTCTTCCCACTTGATTGTTGTACTTCTTGTGCTTTATGGAAGCTTCTTTTCAACGTTACCTGCAAAGTGTACAGAGGGAATGAGTTAGTGCAACAGGTGTATTTAATGTTCTCATTCTGTTATTCTTTTTCTATATTTCTCAAATGATCACATCATCATTCGTTCCCCCACTGTGTTTTTGTCACAAAGATATAAACACGTGTTTTTAATGCAAAAGTTGTTCACCAGATTAGGGAACAAATGGTATTTTTCCATCAAAATGGGCTTAGATGGGAACGAATTTTCATCCCATCAATAAACTTTCGAAGTCTGCCTATTTTCTTCCAGTGAAAGTGACTTTTACTAAATAGCAGTTGGCTCGACTCTACTTGAAGGAGATTGTGAGATTTCACGGGGAGCCTGAGAGCATTGTGAGCGATCAAGACCTGAAGTTCACATCTCGCTTCTGGGGAGCACTGTAGCTGGCTTTCGATACTCAGTTGAGACTGAGCATGGCTTATCATCTTCAGACTGATGGTCAGACATAGTGGACTATTCAAACCCTGGAGGATATACTGAGAGCTTGTGCCCTGGAGCAGGGAAAGCATAGGATAGGTACCTTCCACTGGTAGAGTTCTCATATAATAATAGTTTTTATTCTAGTTTGGGCATGACACCGTATGAGGCTTTGTATGCCCGACGGTGTAGATCACCTACTTGTTGGACTGAGGTTGGAGAAGAGAAATTTATTAGACCAAATTTGGTACATGACTCTTCTAATCAGATCAGAATGCTCAGAGATAAATTGAAACATGCACAGAGTCGTCAGAAGAGCTATTATGATCACAAACATCGACCTCTGGAGTTTGCAGAGGGTGAGCATGTCTTTGTGAGGTTTTCACCTATGACAAGTGTGGGACCGGTTGATTATCAGCTTGCCTTTCCTCCACAGTTATCCGGTATTCATGATTTATTACACGTGTCTCAGCTTGGAGATATTCGGGATGAATCCCATGTTGTACATATTGACGAGGTACATGTACGAGAGAATCTTAAGACTCCCGTGGGGCAATGGGAAATTCTAGATAGAGATTAAAGAAAACCGAGAAATAAGTCAATTCCTATGATCAAGATTCAATGGGAGGACAAAACACTTGAGGAGGCTACTTGGGAGCTCGAGGATGTGATCTTCTGGCTATATCCTGAGTTTGTTTCCAAGTATGATCCTAATTTTACGGACAAAATCCTAAAAATGTGGGGTGAGTATAATATCCCTCACATGTAGTTGTGGATTTAATTATGAATTAATGATTTTAATCATAATATTTAAGAATAATTATAAGAAAAGTAGAAGAAAAAGAAATAAAGTCACATTTGGTGAAAAAAAAGTTAAAATGGCCGTTAAGGGGTAAAAATGCGGGTAAACAAAGTTACCCAAAAAGTGATAGTAAAGTTAGAAACATTACTCGAAAAATATTCTACTCCATTGGGTAAAATTTGATAATGAATAGAGGTCATTGGATAGATAAGCCTTTACCTAGTTGAATTTCACTTAACCTATGTAAGTGAAAAAGTTTCAAAAACGTTACTATTCCTTCGTCTCCTTCGAAAACAGATTGATAAAGGAGAGAAAATTGGAAAGAGGGATTTTTGCTGGAAAATCTTCTAAAATTAATAAAGAGCTAGAGACCTCCAAATCACTTCGTTCCAACGCCAACCTTGTGAGAAATTTCGAGAGAAATCCATTGGTACCAGTAGTTCTGGGTGGGGAAAATTGTAGAAAGAGTTATTTCACCTCTAAGATTTTGAATTTTATGGAAAATGGGGGTTTTGATGGAGCTTGAGGCCATGGGAGCTTGAAGTAAACTTTCCCTTTCATTCTAGGTAAGTTAATGTTAAGAAATCCAAGTTTTCTTTGAGTTTTGAGGAATATTGAATATAGGTTTCCAATTTGAAAGTGTGGCTTGATTGAGCATGTTATAGCTTGATCGAGGCTTAGCTCATGTTGAGAAAAATGTTTAGATGTGGATGTAAAGGTGAAAATGTATTTGGAAAATTAAAGATACTATATTTTTGAATAGTATCATATACATGATTAGTGACGTATATGTGAATAGTACTGTAGAGATGAACAGTACCGTATGTATGCATTGATAATGGATAATGATGTAAATATGTTCATTGGTTATAGTGTGAGACCAAATGGACTTATGGAGCAAGAGCATGGACTAGAGCAAGATATGGACATTGAGCGAGGCTCTTGATTATTTGAGATTGAGATAAGTATCAAACAATGGTTTGATAAAAAACTTATATGAAATGGATATATGATTAATTGTGATAACTTCACCATGGATAGGTGTGTTGGCCATTTGTTGAGTATTTTGTTGCTTTGTGTACCTTTTGACTTAGAAGAGGCTAGAAAAAGGCTATTCCAGGTAAGCTTTCGATCTTTGGGATTAATCCCCTGGTTGTTCCACCAAACTCCGAGGGAGGGTGGTATTTTGATATGGTATGTTGAAAATAATTTGTTATATGCTGCATGTATATGTATATATGTTTGTATGCTACACAAGACGATGTTTCCTTGTGTGAGGCATAAGACGATGTTTCCTTGTGCATAGTATGAGACGGTGTTTCCTTATGCGGTATGTTGCAAGATGGTGTTTCCTTGCATAATGCATACTTCTTATATGCTCTCGGTAGTAGGATTACATTATTGTACACTGCATTGTCATACATATTCTGATGCATGCATGGATATTTTACGTACTATAATGATACCAGAAGTGAGCTTAAGGGTGGAGGAGCCCTCCAACGGTCCTTAGCTTACTTAGGTAATTATATTATCTCATCCTGCGTTACTAAGGCATCGCGTGGCAAGAAATCAGACGAGAGATATTACCAAACCTGATAGTCAGGATTAGCTTGTTATGCTGATACATATTTGGCATGGTTTTATTTTGGATATGTATCTATATGCCATGTCATTATTTTGAGAGCATATGACATGTTTATGCAATGTTGATAGTTTATCTATTTTGTTAGTTATGTCTGTATATGTCTAGGTTACTTATTTGATTACATCTTTTTTGGTTGGTTGATGTAATCATGTAAGTAACTCTATGCCATGGATGGCTGGGTAATGTGGTTTATGTCTGGATTATATTCAACTGTCAACCAGGTTAATAGTATGATGATGGGAATTGTCCCCAGTGGTCAAAAATACAGACGAAATGTTGTCCGTTTTAGTTTGGCCATGGAAGTAAAAAAGTTTGCAATACAATCATATGAATGTTAATTAACCAGCTGCAGATAGGGCGTTACAATAGTCCTAATTATAACTCTCACAAATTTGCTGTCTGAACAAAGCAGTGAAGCTAAACATAGTAGTTAAGCAGAACATCTTATTCTTGTCTATCTAAGAACTTGTGTATACTCAAATTGTTCTGAAAATTTTAGGGAAGGAACTAAAGGCACAAAACTTTCAGGAAGCTTTGGAATCACTCAAATCGGAGGTCTATGAACCTAGTTATAAATTTTTGAAGTAGGCTGCCTAAGACCAACAACGTGGGTGAAATAACAAAAATTTCTTCTAACTTCAACTGTGGACGGTTAATCATAGGTCACTCTAAAAATTTCATAAGAAAAGGACGTCTATGGAATTTATAGTGCCTTTTATACTAAAACTGCCCGAATTTTTTATGTCATGTGACAGCAACTCAGCGAGCATGAGTTATTTTCCTTCAATTATTAAGTTGTAGCGATCTCTACATCCATAAACTTGAAATTTTTACAGAAGTGAGCTAGATATCCACACCTTTTAAATGGTGTATAATTTACAAATTTTGGGCAACCGCAACCCTAGATATGAATTCTACTAAAACTGTTACAGAGTCTAAATTTTGACAGCAAGCGGACCATTCTTGTACATACATAGTCAAATGTAGTTCTGCCGAATGGCTAGTTTGGCTCTTCCAGCTATCAATTTAATTTGCATCCAACTCACATTCATATATTTTCTTATAGCATATTCACTTTTATCAATGCTTTTGATGAGACACTTAATCTTCACACATTTTGACAGCAATTCCAATACAACCTCTATAACCAGGCCAACCAGAAGTTTTCCATCAGCAGAGACATACGCATCCGAATAGACCATGCTTCACGATATGTGATCATACAAAATCCACAACATGGTCATAATTTCATTAGAATCATATATTTCAGTAATTAGTTGATTACATTACTTTCAGAGTGTGCATTAACTATACAAAGATTCTTTTGCAGCACAAAACCACATCTATATCATCTCATTTGATTCATAACAATCAAATATTAGTCCATATGTCAGCATGCTTTAATTGAATTAAAACCTGCAAAATAGAAGCCCAATAAAGGGTGGGAAATAATCTCAATAAGTGACAACATTCCTTTTTTTTTTTTATATCAAAGTCCAGCACAACAACAAGGCATAAAACCTATCAGAATAAGTACAAGGAAGCAACCAACATGTTCACATAAACATAAAGCCATGGGGAACATTCTCAACCCATATTTTCAACCATGGGGAATCCTCAACCCATATAAACCATTCCTGCAAGAGTATTTAACAGATGACATTTTACACACAAGGTCATTCAAGCCATTCAATGTAATCAAAGAAAGCTACACACATACATTGTGGCTGGAAATTCAGTTTGCACTTAATTTCTCTTTGCAATTTCCTTGAGATCACCAATTTCACCTAGAACATCATTATGATATGATTTTCAGCTACATGAATTAAACACTACCAGATATCAACAATGCAGTGTTTCTAACACAATTACTTCACAGTGATTTAACATAGTGTCAGAAGGACTTTAGATAGTGTAGTCCAACTTTCACTATCACCAATCCTATTGGACAATCTGACAAGCATTTACCATGCATGCACAAACCAGGTGTTATGTAACACCCCGTGTATACCCGGATTGTTATCATTTACGGTATTAAGCGCAGCTCAATTAAATGCGGAAGCTAAAATAAAACCATTTATCAGACATGCCAGATTACTTTTTCTTTACTAATATAACAATATAAAATCCATCTAAATCCTTATGTAATTGCAAAACCACGAATAAAATCCTGAAATACCTAAATATGATAAATAAATACTAATTCAAGAAGCTACATCGCGTAGTCGTGACCAACGTCCATATCTCATGGCGTATACAAAATATACATGTTCAACAATAACACAAACAAATCAAAGGTGTGGACAACCCCCATGCTCACAAACAAAAAAAACATATATAGTCATAATAATCATGTCATGGTACAATAATCATATCCATAATAATCTGAATAAAACATGCATCTCAAATAAACTCTACTCCGAACTCTTGCCTCGGGAAACACCCATCTCATGGACATCTGTACCTGAAAATGTGCCCGACACGGGATGAGATCTCTAAACAGAAATCTCAGTAAGCAAGGGTTCTCGAATAGTTCCTCCGTCCCAAGCTCACATCGGTATAACAGTTCAAATGTAACAGTTCAACAATAATAGCATAATCACATGATGCAACAACATATATATACCATGCATGTGTGCTAATAAGTCTACTGGCCAGAGAACGGTATGATTTACACACGTCTGCTAGATACATAATAAGTATAAGGCATCTACCTTATACCCACACTCAGGGATTACCATCTTGTGCAGCTCCACACTACATTCAAGGGTTACCATCTTGTGTGTAATACACCTCATAATATACATATATAAGAGTGCATCATTTCATCATCTCAAATTACAGATAAGCACATATATCATATAAAACTACCATCCCTCTCTTGGAAAATGGTGGAACAAATAGGGATTAACCCTGAGAACACGGAACTTACCTGTCAAATAGTATACTCAAGCTTAAAATCCAAACAGAAGTCTAAAAGTCATAAAACTGCAGGATCAAGGTCTATTTATTACATAAATATCATCAATACTCATGCTCTATAATTTCAAGTCAAAAGAAACACATTTTCTTTCTCATTTTTGCTTACTGCTCAAAGCCTTAAGCATTAAACCTCGTTTACTCTTTTTAAAACTTTAATTGCAAATCTTTACAAAAAATCTAATATTTTAATATGTTAAACTAGACATCTCCAGCTTTACAACGACATATTATATATCTCAATCGGAGTTGTATAACTCCGGTTATGTTTTACGCAAAGTGACTGCTATAACCAGAATTTCCATCAACCAAAATGCGACTTCAAATTGACACTGCGATCACACCAATCATCCAATTACTACGAAATTTTATTGTATCCCTATGTGTTAGCTTCACATAGGTTCAAACAACACTCGATTTGGAGCTCTGTAGCTCAAGATATTGAATTTTTACTAAAACAGGTTTGTTGTAGTCCAAACCAAAATATCGGGATATTGCCAAAGGAATATCAGGATATCGATATCCGGATATCATATCGGGATATCTATATCTGGATATCATATCGGGATATCCATATCTTGATATTTTCGGAGCAATATCCGGATATTGATTTTCCAATATCGGGATATTTTGCGACAGTTTTCCAAAAATGCATTTTTTCGAGTTTTTCCTACAAGGTTCCATTTGTACCCACAAGAGAAGTCCAAGCTACCATTTTCATATATATATTCATGCTTGTTTTCTTCAAGGTTACTTATTTCTTTCATTTTACATGTTAAAAATCCATTCTTTTCAAAGAAACTCAAAGAGAAAAGTTGAGGTTTATACCAAAAGCTTCAAAAACAGAGGAAATGAGTGATCTTTGAGGTCTTGAAGTAATTCTAAGCTACTGTCCAGAAGTGTACACAAATTCAAGCTCTTAAGTTGGGTCCTTTCTTCACAAAGGTAGCTTCTTGGTGATGACAAGTAGGTGTACAATGGCCAAAACAAACCAAAACAATGACGAAAGCTCTTAAACTCCCCAAGTCAGAATTAAAGTCACCCATTAATGGGTTTTTAACCTTCAAGATGTTAGTTTTCAAGGGTTCAAGTTGATAATGTGGAAGGAAGATAAAGAAATGTGGAGTCTTGGTTATATTTTCATGAAGAAATGTTTAAGTCTTCATGGAGAGTGAGAGGTGGTACCCATGAAAGTCACGTAGGAGCTGTGTAGAAATGACCTAGGTTTATGTGCATTTTCTATTTATAGATGCCCACACTTAAACTAACAGTATTAGTTTAATTAATTTCGCTCTTCGTTTAACTCAGAAATTTGACATTCTTAACCTAGACATTTTTCTAGGAATTATCATATTTTTGTACTAATTTTTCGAGACACTTTGCCGATACGCATTTTATACATACCCGGTATTAGTTCTTACGTCAACGCTCATTATTCTTACTCCAAAATTGGTATCCTTGACCTAGAAGATATTTTTCTAGGAATATTTATATTTTTGTTATAATTTTTTGGAATACTTCATCGGTGCAGATTTATACCGTGAAGCAGAATCGGTATCTGCACTTTTCATCAGAAAAGCGATTTAAGCGTTATTTGACCTTCTCGATAATTATTCTAATCTTTCTATATTTATCCAAAGTCAATTATGAAATTATTTCCTAAACTTATAATTAAATTATTTAAATTCCTAATTTAACTGTGCGGGTTCTTACACTCACCCCACCTTTTAAGAATTTTGTCCGCAAAATTAGAGATATTCCTGTCCCTAAACTCAGGATAACACCGGAGAAGGTTGTTCTCCCGCTCCTAAGTGCACTCCTCAGGAGTCTTACCTTACGTTATCTCTAATGAATTATGTTCAATGGTGTTTTGAATTCTCTCACGCCATGAAAAGTATCTTTTTGATGATGCACTCTACAACAGAGCACACGCTCTCAGCATTTTCTCCATTATTGGAAGGATCCACATAGTTTCACCATCCATCAGAGGATGGTGAAAGCTCTTTGCTAAGCACTCTAACTCAAGAGGTGAACTTCAGGTACCGATCATTGACAATGCTCTCCTGTACCCCATGAAGTTCTTATTATCACATCCATTTAACATTGAACTAACAGCCCTCTGGGAAAGCTTTCCTTTCCAACCTAAATTGGGCAGACAAGTTGTTATGTCCATAATAACCAAACAGATTCGACAGAAGTCTAACTCTTCGACAATCTGAGAATGAAATCTCAGGTCAACGCATATGTAAAGATTACTCCCTTGAGTTAATTCCTCCAAAATGACAAGACAATACGCTCTTTGCTTCGTACAAGTTCATATACTCGCTTGCACATGCATCAATACTCGTGTCTTGAAGTCATAGCAACATAGATGCACAGTTCTTTAACTCAACTTTTCATGATCTTGTGTCCATATCGATCCAACATCGCCACACAGAACCTCACAACATTTCCCAACTCGCCTTCCGGGTCTGAAGTGATTAGCATCTAAACCGTCATTCCTTTCTCTGTCAAATTCTTTAAACATACTTCGCGTTCACGAAATCACACAAAAAAAAAGTACCCTTCCAAGTATCCCTCCAAAGGTAACCTTATCTATCCTCGGATATTCCTGATATTTGGACATATTCTTGAAGTGTTTCCAATTCACAACTACCTTCATTTTACTAGGATCATTAATCACTCTATCAGTAGAGATGACCTGACCCACATTCTCTATTCCACACAATAACTTGAGTGAGTTTAGGTCTTATTCCATGACTCTAGTCGTGTCTCTACTTACAATTTTCATAAGTCCTCATTCTTTAGAATAAAGCCATAATTTCTTCCATAGTATAAAATCATATTCATGTTCATTTCAGCCAACGCATGTTAATTAATATACCCATTCACATAGTAGCGTACCTTAGTTCACGCACACCTGCAAAATTTTCAATTCAAATAACATAATAAATAAAATACTCTATGCAACAACATACCTCATGTTAGTACATAGGTGTCCTAGAGACAATCTGCGAGTCAGATGGACCCATGTACTTCTTTATTTTGTTATGAATATATTTTATGAACAAAAACATTATTTATCTTGTTTTATATTGCATGTCTCAAATATTGAATATGTGTAACTGGATAAAGCCCTTGGAATGGAACGGGTGTCACATTGAGGATTTGTGATAGGGATCATGCTCATGAGGGCTCAATGACACCACACGTCTATTGCTAGAAATATATTCCTAGTCCAGAGATATCGTTAATGGGCATTGGTGATCTTGGGTAAGAGTCGCACGACTCAGCTACTTGCATGGAGATGCAAGGTAGAGTCCTCGTGAGCTACAGACATGGAGATGTCTTAGCTGACTCGTGGGTGGACCTATTGGAGAATAGCTCGCACTGAACTGACAAAAAGACACTACAAGGAAATCTCACAGATAGTATCAATAGGTAATGTCTCTTATTATTTGGGTGTATCTTTCCTTAGACCTGACGTTGTCGTATAGACCTGTGCTCTAGAAGGCTTGCTTTGATTGTATATCTTGTCTGCCTGAAACATGGAGACTTGTACGTATACTCTTGGGCATGCCCTAAGGACTCAGGGCTAGTGTGACAAGCTAAAGGAATTCGTCAATCTCTGTGAGAGATTACGTTATCCCTAGACCGGTGAAACCGGGATGACATTTACGAGACTTGGAAATCTATGCATAGTAAAGGAGTCATGAGATGACCTGCTCTTTAGAGTCCGAAAATGAAGCTTCCCTGTTTCGGCACAAGCTAAACCTAGACCGCAGGGGTTGATACGTTTTCCTTGACCTAGGTCAACGGGATGGATAACCGAGATGAAAGGAAAATTCACACGGTAACCAAATAGGTATTATAGGTTGATCATTCGATGAACTCAACTAGCTCTGGGACAAAAAAGCATTGCTAGTGCTCTGTGTCATTAGATGGATTGGGTCTAATGGGCCCAAGCCCATTTATGTCAGCGGCTATGTTAGGCCTGATGGGTCGAACACAAATACCTTAAGTTGTCTTGAATTCTAGCATATGTGTTTTGGGCCCAATATGAACTAATCGACCTAAGTTGTAAAAGCCCACGTATTGGGCCAAGAGAGAGTAGGTGGTATCTTAGGTCAAGTTGGACTTGATCAATGATGTAACCTAATTAATTTAAATGTTAAATTAATAAAATTAATTTGAATTCTAAATTTTGAATTTTTAATTTGAGACTTGAATTTAAATAAAATTAATTTAAATTATAATTTTGAATTTCGAATCTGAAATTGGAATTTAAATATAGTCATTAAATTAGATTTATTGAAGATGGAGAAAATAAAGAAAACCAATCAATTAGATTGATTAGAAACAAATCAACTAAATTGATTGACTAAAATAAAAGAAACCAATCAATTAGATTGATTGGAAAATAATTAATTGGATTGATTGACCAAAATTAAGGAAACCAATTAATTAAATTAATTGGCTGAAATTGAGGAAACAAATCAATTGGATTGATTGACCAAAATTAAAGGAAACCGATTAATTAGATTAATCGGCTGAAATTTGGAAAACCAATCAATTGGATTGATTGGATAATTAAGGAAACTAATTAATTAAATTAATTGGCTGAAATTGGGGAAACCAATCAATTGGATTGATTGGATAAAATTAAGAAAATTACCCAATAAGATTGGGATTTGATGAGGCGCTGATTTGACCTAGTCTTAGGTTAATAAGTCGCCACATCTATATATAGGCCCTTTTCTTCCTTAGCTTTGTATCTCTTCTTCTTCTCTAATTTCCTCCACTAAAACCTTAGCCAACACACACATCAGTGTGGCGGCTATCTCTCTCTTAGAATAACCAAAGACACTACCCAATCTCTATTCTTCTCTTGAGTCTAGTAACCTCCATTGAAGGAGATTGGGCATTCGAAGAAGTGTTCTTCTCTTACAAGACAACAAGGTGGTGTGGATATCCATCGGAGGACTTGTGTTCTTCAATTCTGAAGAATTGATCAAGAACGCATTTGATCAGGAATAATAATTCGAATAAAGGTATCTACTTTAAACCCTAACATGTCTATTGTATGATTCACGGGTTAAACATGATTGTTATCAAAAAAAAAAAAAAAAAAAACATGATTGTGGGTGGGCAAAGGTTGCTTCTTCCGCATAATTTTTTTTAATTTATCCCTCTTTTATGTTAATGGCCTACAGAAGGCGACTTTCAAGTGGTATCAAAGCTTGTTGCTTTACTATCGACAAGTTAGGGTACTTTTGTTCGGTTAAAAATGCGATTTTTACATTTTGGTTCAATAAAGATTTGATCTTTGATGTTTTAATCAGTTAGAAATGTGACCTTTATGTTTTGGTTGGTTAAAGATTTGCTCTTTGACGTTTTAATCAGTTAAAAATGTGACCTTTATGTTTTGGTTAGTTAAAGATTTGATCTTTGACGTTTTAATCGATTAAAAATGTGAACTTTGCATTTTGTTGGTTAAAGATATGATCTTTGACATTTTGATCAAATAAAGATTTGATCTTTAATTTTTATTCGCTAAAAATTTGATATTTGCATAAAATTTTGAATTTTTGGATATGTTAAAAGTTAATATGTCCATGTAAAAGCATAGAACATATTTAGTATTTTTTGCGCTTGTTTGGTTATTAACTTTTCAGGTGTAAATAAAGGAAGGGGATGGTCATGGTGCCCAAAATTAAATTTTAATTGTTGTAATTTAATTTTGGTAAATAAGGCTTGTATGCCTTGTCTTTCTTTTACTTTTGTGTAAATTCTTTTCTCACCTTACTCCCCCAAATGTAACTTGGGGTTTCTTGAATTAATATGTAATTAGAAATTAGGCTATGGAGGAGCCGCGGCTTAAGGACTGTAACACCCCAAATGTAAATACATATAGGGTGCACCTTCATCATGCATTCAACGCGCGGAAGTCTAAATTTTAACTTTACGAATGCAAATATCAGAGTGCGGAATGGAAACACATAACCATACTTATTCCATATAAAATTAAAAGCGTTAAAACGTCAATACAAAATAAATAACACTAAACATTATTTAATGTAATCCCAAAAAGATTAACTAATCATAAATAAAAAACATAATTTATGCCGCATCATAAGCCCAGTCATAATGTGGTTGTGGTTCCTCTAGCCATTGTGTACTTAGTGCTTCATCGAAATCATAATGTGGAAAAGCTTCTATTAATAATTTCATAGCCTCAGTCCATAGGCCTCTATCTGTTAGATCCTTTAGTTTCTCTTCCCAGGTAGGTGGAGTTTCTTCTTCTTTACGTACCAGTCTCTTACCCTTTCTTTCCCACATAACTTTCTTATTACTTTCTTTCATCTTTTCCTGAAATGGGTGGTCAAGGGGGGTGAGATTTTGGGGAAAATCTCAGTAAGGTTCACAGCTGGAGCATTCTCCAACTATGACGCTTACTCCTGCAACAGTTTATAATAACAATACAAAATGGAAGATTTAACATCATCATATAAAAATATCATTTAAACATCTCTTCATGCTTATAATTATCATACATGGTTCGGCCTTCTAGGGATCATATACTTAGGATATCACTTTCATCCTTTTACATGTCATTCCTAACCAAGAAGGTTCATAGGCTTACCTTTGATGATGATCAACGACTTAAGGAAACACTTCTTGACCTTTGACTACTTTGAATCTTCTTGAATGAACTTCCTTCCTCCTTGAACATACAAGGCCGCAAGCTTAAAGAGAGGAGAAGATGGATTTTCTTGCTTAGAGTTGAAGGGTTCTTTGGTGGAATTATTAGGAAGAAGGACTAAGATCCAGGCTTGTATTTGATCTTGGAACAATTAGGTATTTCTCACTAACACACTCACCATTTCGAAGCATTCATGGACTTCACAAAATGAACTAAACTCTTTGTTCTTTCCTTTGGTAGTGCTGCGGCTATAGAGGGAAAAAGGCGAGACTAAAGCTTGTTCAAATAGGCAACCTAGAAGCCTTGCCATTACTTGATTGCTGGTAGGTTTCGATCACATTAAATGAGAGTAAGGTGGTGATTTGTTGTCATAGGTTAGATTGCTTAATTTAGGGACAAGAACATGATGTCAATTTCCTTGCTTAATCGTCATTAAAAGTTGCTCCCTTGATTTAAGGGATTGATGAGGTGTGACTAATCGTCATTAAAAGTTGCTCCCTTGATTTAAGGGATTGATGAGGTGTGACTAATCGTCATAAAGGTTGCTTCCTTGATTTAAGAAACAGAATTATTTGATTGATTGACATATTGTCATCAATTTGCTTGATTTAGGGAAAGTGATTGACTACTAATCATCATACTCCTAACTTCCTTGTTTAAAGGAATTTGACTGGCTTGACTTAAGGAAATTCGATTTGCATTTAATGGCTTGAAAATCAAATAAAATCAAATTCATTTCCTACACCTAGGCCGCGGATTTTAAATTCTTGGAAGGAAAAGATTTCCTTTAATTTTGGACCATGATTTATTCCTTAAGATTATGGACCTTTAACCTATTAACCTGACCTAATTTGTGCCTATTTTTCCATGATTTTATGACACTTTAAATTGACTTCTTAGAGCTTGTTTTCTCTAGTAAAACCGTGGGCTTCTTGCTTGTAGGGAAAGAATTCTAATTTAATTCCTAGTCATATAGTACTTCTTTAGGTTTATTATGTCATGGCCTTACTTTGGGCTTTAACTTGATTTGGGTTTCATTTACCTTATTGGACTTTACTTTATCATATAGAGCTTTCTTTGTATCACTTGAACTTGTCCACATTAAATGGAATTAAAACTTCCTTTGTTGGGTTATACTTTGATCCATGAATTCATTGGATCCCTAATGCTTATGTCTTTGGTCCATTGGACCCATACTTCTAATTTACTTAATCATAAACTATTTCATCTGAAATGTCTCGTTTGTTAATTATCATAATTCTTCATTAATCATGATACAATATACATACATGCATACTAGAGAAATATACATACATGATTTTATGACATGCATACTAGTCGCTTTGACATACACTCATACATTCATTGGCATAATAAATCACATTTATTTTGGGATAGTCATGTTACTCATGCCATCTTCTCCCATCATGCTCCTTATAACAACCCTAAATATTGTATCATGATTAATGAAGAATTATGATAATTAATAAACGAGACATTTCAGATGAAATAGTTTATGATTAAGTAAATTAGAAGTATGGGTCCAATGGACCAAAGACATAAGCATTAGGGATCCAATGAATTCATGGATCAAAGTATAACCCAACAAAGGAAGTTTTAATTCCATTTAATGTGGACAAGTCCAAGTGATACAAAGAAAGCTCTATATGATAAAGTAAAGTCCAATAAGGTAAATGAAACCCAAATCAAGTTAAAGCCCAAAGTAAGGCCATGACATAATAAACCTAAAGAAGTTCTATATGACTAGGAATTAAATTAGAATTCTTTCCCTACAAGCAAGAAGCCCACGGTTTTACTAGAGAAAACAAGCTCTAAGAAGTCAATTTAAAGTGTCATAAAATCATGGAAAAATAGGCACAAATTAGGTCAGGTTAATAGGTTAAAGGTCCATAATCTTAAGGAATAAATCATGGTCCAAAATTAAAGGAAATCTTTTCCTTCCAAGCATTTAAAATCCGCGGCCTAGGTGTAGGAAATGAATTTGATTTTATTTGATTTTCAAGCCATAAAATGCAAATCGAATTTCCTTAAGTCAAGCCAGTCAAATTCCTTTAAACAAGGAAGTTAGGATTATGATGATTAGTAGTCAATCACTTTCCCTAAATCAAGCAAATTGATGACAATATGTCAATCAATCAAATAATTCTGTTTCTTAAATCAAGGAAGCAACCTTTATGACGATTAGTCACACCTCATCAATCCCTTAAATCAAGGGAGCAACTTTTAATGACGATTAGTCACACATCATCAATTCCTTAAATCAAGCAATCATTAAATTTCCTTAATCAAGGAAATTGACATCATGTTCTTGTCACTAAATTAAGCAATCTAACCTATGACAACAAATCACCACCTTACTCTCATTTAATGTGATCGAAACCTACCAGCAATCAAGTAATGGCAAGGCTTCTAGGTTGCCTATTTGAACAAGCTTTAGTCTCTCCTTTTTCCCTCTATAGCCGCGGCACTACCAAAGGAAAGAACAAAGAGTTTAGTTCATTTGGTGAAGTCCATGAATGCTTCGAAATGGTGAGTGTGTTAGTGAGAAATACCTAATTGTTCCAAGATCAAATACAAGCCTGGATCTTAGTCCTTCTTCCTAATAATTCCACCAAAGAACCCTTCATCTCTAAACAAGAAAATCCCTATTCTCCTCTCTTTAAGCTTGCGGCCTTGTATGTTCAAGGAGGAAGGAAGTTCATTCAAGAAGATTCAAAGTAGTCAAAGGTCAAGAAGTGTTTCCTTAAGTCGTTGATCATCATCAAAGGGAGTCAAGGGAGCAAACAGGCAAGTAAAGAGATCAAAAGTTTAAAGTATACAAGTAAAGAACGACAAGTACTGTAAGTGTTTACAGTTGTTGAAGTAATCTCTCTATGTATGCCACCATTATGAAACTATGATAAGTTATGGTCTGACTGCAATATGTTTATAGTGCTTTACATTATGTGATTATGATATTTTTGAAACTTAAAACCATGCTATTAAATGTTGGCCTGTGCACTGATACTCCAGTTGCAACCTGACGAGGACTCTGGGTATCTCCGTAAGTCCGTAAAAGCCGGCAGGAATATGATGATGATGATGATGGCATGATATTTTTATATGATGATGTTAAATGTTCCATTTTGTATTGTTATTATAAACTGTTGCAGGAGTAAGCGTCATAGTTGGAAAATGCTCCAGCTGTGAACCTTACTGAGATTTTCCCCAAAATCTCACCCCCCTTGACCACCCATTTCAGGAAAAGATGAAAGAAAGTAATAAGAAAGTTATGTGGGAAAGAAAGGGTAAGAGACTGGTACGTAAAGAAGAAGAAACTCCACCTACCTGGGAAGAGAAACTAAAGGATCTAACAGATAGAGGCCTATGGACTGAGGCTATGAAATTATTAATAGAAGCTTTTCCACATTATGATTTCGATGAAGCACTAAGTACACAATGGCTAGAGGAACCACAACCACATTATGACTGGGCTTATGATGCGGCATAAATTATGTTTTTTATTTATGATTAGTTAATCTTTTTGGGATTACATTAAATAATGTTTAGTGTTATTTATTTTGTATTGACGTTTTAACGCTTTTAATTTTATATGGAATAAGTATGGTTATGTGTTTCCATTCCGCACTCTGATATTTGCATTCGTAAAGTTTAAATTTAGACTTCCGCGCGTTGAATGCATGATGAAGGTGCACCCTATATGTATTTACATTTGGGGTGTTACATATGAGACCTCTAGGGAATTGTTCCTATGCAAGATGACTGAAGGCATGTCTTTTAACCGCCACGTCCTGAAGATGATAGCACTCATTGAGAAGCTAGAGGGTCTAGGCTTCATAATTGATGCTTAATTAATTAATGACTTAGTTCTATTATCACTTCCTTCTTCTTTCAGTGGGTTCATTATGAACTATAATATGCATTCGATGAATGTTACACTACCTGAGTTGTTAAGCATGTTAACTACTGTTGAGGTGTCTATCAAAAAGGATAAGACACAAGCTCTTCTTATTAGTGGGTCTTCCAAGACCAAGGATAAGGGTAAAAGGAAAGAGCTTGCAAAGCCCAATCCTCTCAAGCCCAAAGGAAAGTCCAATAAGAAGATGGGCAAGGCCAAAGGTAAAGGCAAAGATAAAAATGACGCTGAGTTCTTCCATTGTGGCAAGAAAGGCCATTGGAAGAGGAACTGTCCTGACTACATCAAAGGTGTAATGGAAAAGAAACATGGCGATGCTTCTACCTCAGGTATTTACATGATTGAGGTTAATTTTTCTTGTGCTAAGCCGGCTTCATGGGTATTGGATATCAGTTGTGGTTCTCACATCTGCAATATGTTGCAGGTGCTAAGGAATCCGAAGAAGCTTGACAAGAACGAGGTGGATCTTCGAGTTGGGAATGTAGCAAGAGTTGTTGCATTGGCTATTGGAGATGTTGACCTTGTTTCGTGTACGAGCCTTATGCTGCATTTGAAGAATTGCCTTTATGTTCCTAACATTTCTAGAAATATTATTTCTATTTCTTGTTTAGAACGAGATGGTTTTATATTTACTATTAAGAGTAGTGAATTTTCTATCCTTACGAATGATATTGGTTTTTGCTACTGCTTCTTTGGTAAATGGCTTATATGTTCTAGAAATGGAAAATAAAGTCCTCACTGTGAATTTGAAACGACCTAGGATAGATAATAAATCTTATCTTTGGCATGGTAGACTATGACACATAAACGAAACAAGACTCTCTAGGCTACATGCAAATGGACACCTAGATTCCATGGATTTAGAATCCTATGTACCTTGTGAGTCTTGTCTAGCTGGAAAAATGACTTAAGCCAAGCCCAAAAGGCTTAAAAGTCATAGGGCTAGGGAGTTATTAGGACTCATTCACTCTGATGTATGTGGTCCAATGTCTGTCAAGGCTAGAGTTGGATATTCCTAATTTATTACCTTTACTGATGATATATCAATATTTGGGTATGTATACCGGATGAGACATAAATTTGAAGCCTTTGAAAAGTTCAAGGAGTATAGGAGTAAAGTAACGAAACAACAATGCAAGATGATTAAGACATTACGATCAGATCGTGGTGGCGAATATCTGAGCAACGAGTTTCAAGATTATCTAAAGGAGAATGAGATTCTCTCACAGTTTACTGTGCCTTACACGCCACACCCAAATGGTGTATCCGAAAGGAGGAACCAAACCTTATTGGATATGGTTAGGTCCATGATGAGTGAGACAGAACTCTCAAAATCATTTTGGGGTATGCCTTAAGCACTGCAGCATACCTTTTGAATATGGTACCTTCTAAATCTGTTCAGACCACTCCATATGAGATATGAACTGGTAGGAGACCAAACTTGAGCTACCTCAAGGTTCGGGGATCTCCAGCATATGTCAAAGCGCTGACATCAGAGGATCTTCTTTCTCAAGGAGCTAGTGGGAGTAAAATTGAACTTGAAGAAGTTCAAAGCCCACAAGAACAGATTAAGGAACCTGAGTCTGCTCCGCAAGCGACGTTCTCCAATGGAGAAGTAAACACACAACTTCTTAGGTCTACTAGGGTTAGTCAACCACCTGAGAGGTACGGTTGTGTTATTGAGAATCAGCAAACCGTTAAGGATGACGAACCATGTAACTATGAGGAGACAATCAAGGATGTTGACTCCTCCAAATGGCTTGAAGCCATGAGGTCTGAAATAGACTCGATGCATCAAAACCAGGTATGGACCTTGGTTCCACATCCAGAAGGAATGGTTCCTATTGGATGTAAATGGGTCTTTAAGAAAAAGACTGATGCCGATGCCAATGTTCAAACCTATAAAGCTAGGTTGGTTGCGAAAGGATATCGTGAAAGACAATGAGTTGACTATGACGAGACTTTCTCACTTGTTGCCATGGTCAAATCTATTCGAATCATGCTAGCTATAGCAACATATGATGATTAAGAAATTTGGCAAATGGATGTCAAGAATGCCTTCTTGAATGGGTTCTTGAAGCCTTTAGGTTTTGAATCCAAAGGCCAGAAGTATATGGTATGCAAACTTCAAAGGTCAAAATATGGGCTAAAGCAAACATCACGGAGTTGGAACATTCGTTTTGATGAGGTTGTTAGGAGTAACAGTTTCATCAAGAACAAGGATGAGTCTCGTGTTTACAAGAAGGTTAGTGGGAGCAATGTTATTTTCTTGGTGCTTTATGTGGATGACATACTCTGATAGGGAATGACATCCCTACACTTCAAACAATTAAGGAGTTGCTTCTTGAAAGCTTCACCATGAAAGATTTGGGAGAGACAGACTATATACTGGGTATAAAGATCTATAGAGATAGAACTAAGAGGCTGTTGTGATTATCCCAATCTACGTACATTGACAAAATACTAAGGAGATTTAGTATGGAAGGTTCGAAAATGGATTTTCGTCCTGTCAATCATGGCGTGCATCTTTCTAAGGTTATGTGTCCTAAGACACAACAAGAGAAGGATCACATGAGTGAGATACCATACGCTTCGGCTATCGGATACATCATGTATGCCATGATCTGTACAAGACCAGATGTCTCTTATGCTTTAAGCATAACAAGCAAGTACCAAGTAGACCCTTGAGAAGGTCACTGGACAACAGTCAAAACAATCCGCAAAAGTACTTGAGAAGGACTAAGGATATGTTTCTGGTGTATGGTGGAGTTAATGAGCTAGCAGTGAAAGGGTTCACTGATGCTAGCTTCCAAAGTGACAAAGATAATTGTAAATCACAATCAGGGTTCATGTTCACCTTAAATGGTGGAGCAATGACTTGGAAAATTTCCAAACAAGAGACTATAGTAGATTCAATGACAGAGGTTGAATATATAGTGGCTTCAGAAGCATTTTAGGAGATGGTGTGGATCAAGAAGTTCATCACTAAACTTGGGGTGGTTCCCAGCGTTAGTGAGCCCATACAGTTGTATTGTGACAACAATGGTGCTATTGCGCAAGCAAAGGAACCCAGGTCTCATCAAAGATAAAAACACGTGCTCCGCAAATATCACATGATTAGAGTAATCATTAATAGGATGGATGTAAATATAGACTATGTTCCCATAAAAGATAACCTAGCGATTCTCTGACAAAAGGAGTTTCTCAGAGAAAACATGATAGTCATTATGAGGCTTTAGGATATAGATTTCGGTCAGATTGGCTCTAGGCCAAGTGCGAGATTGTTAGTGCATAGGTGTCCTAGAGACAATCTGAGAGTCAGATGGACCCATGTACTTCTTTTTTTGTTATGAATATATTTTATGAACAAAAGCATTATTTATCTTGTTTTATATTGCATGTCTCAAATATTGAATATGAGTAACTGGATAAAGCCCTTGGAATGGAATGGGTGTCACATTGAGGATTTGCGATAGGGATCACGATCATGAGGGCTCAATGACACCACACGTCCATTTCCAGAAATATGTTCCTAGTCTAGAGATACCGTTAACGGGCATTGGTGATCTCGGGTAAGACTAGCACGACTCAGCTACTTGCATGGAGATGCAAGGTAGAGTCCTCGTGAGCTACAGACATAGAGATGTCTTAGCTGACTCGTGGGTGGACCAATTGGAGAATAGCTCGCACTGAATTGACCGACAAAAAGACACTGCAAGGAAATCTCACATATAGTATCAATAGGTAATGTCTCTTATTATTTAGGTGTGTCTTTCTTTAGACCTGACGTTGTCGTATAGACATGTGCTCTGGAAGGCTTGCTTTGATTGTATATCTTGTCTGCCTGAAACATGGAGACTTGTAGGTATACTCTTGGGCATGCCCGAATGACTCAGGGTTAGTGTGACAAGCTAAAGGAATTTGTCAATCTCTGTGAGAGATTAGGTTATCCGAAGACCGGTGAAACCGGGATGACATTTACGGGACTTGGGAATCTATGCATAGTAAAAGGGTCATGAGATGGCCTGCTCTTTAGAGTCCACAAATGAAGATTCCCTGTTTCGGCAAAAGCTAACCCTAGACCGTAGGGGTTGATACGTTTTCCTTGACCTAGGTCAACGGGATGGATAACCGAGACGAAAGGAAAATTCACACGGTAACCAAATAGGTATAACAGGTTGATCATTCGATGAACTCAACTAGCTCTGAGACAACAAAGCATTGCTAGTGCTCTGTGTTCTCATTAGATGGATTGGGCCTAATGGGCCCAAGCCCATTTATGTCAGTGGCTATGTTGGGCCTGATGGGTCGCACACAAACACCTTAAGTTGTCTTGAATTCTAGCATATGTGTTTTAGGCCCAATAAGGAATAATGGGCCTAAGTTGGAAAAGCCCACATATTGGGCCAAGAGAGAGTAGGTGGTATCATGGGTCAAGTTGGACTTGATCCATGATGTAACCTAATTAATTTAAATGTTAAATTAATAAAATTAATTTGAATTCTAAATTTTGAATTTTGAATTTGAAATTTGAATTTAAATAAAATTAATTGAAATTCTAATTTTGAATTTCGAATCTGAAATTGGAATTTAAATAGTCATTAAATTAGATTTATTGAAGATGGAGAAAATAAAGGAAACCAATCAATTAGATTGATTAGAAACAAATCAATTGGATTGATTGACCAAAATAAAGGAAACCAATCAATTAGATTGATTGGAAACAAATCAATTGGATTGATTGACCAAAATAAAAGAAACCAATCAAGTAAATTAATTGGCTGAAATTGAGGAAACAAATCAATTGGATTGATTGACCAAAATTAAGGATACCAATTAATTAAATTAATTGGCTGAAATTGAGGAAACAAATCAATTGGATTGATTGACCAAAATTAAAGGAAACCAATTAATTAGATTAATTGACTGAAATTTGGGAAACCAATCAATTGGATTGATTGGATAAAATTAAGGAAA
This sequence comes from Gastrolobium bilobum, assembly GCF_033153095.1. Classification (NCBI taxonomy): domain Eukaryota; kingdom Viridiplantae; phylum Streptophyta; class Magnoliopsida; order Fabales; family Fabaceae; genus Gastrolobium; species Gastrolobium bilobum. Next base: position 13,317 of record NW_026895112.1, on the reverse strand, counting down.
CCAATTAATTAAATTAATTGGCTGAAATTGGGGAAACCAATCAATTGGATTGATTGGATAAAATTAAGAAAATTATCCAATAAGATTGGGATTTGACAAGGGCGCTGATTTGACCTAGTCTTAGGTTAATGAGTCGCCACATCTATATATAGCCCCTCTTCTTCCTTAGTTTTGTATCTCTTCTTCTTCTCTAATTTTCTCCACTGAAACCTTAGCCAACACACACATCAGTGTGGCGGCTATCTCTCTCTTGGAATAACCAAAGACACTACCCAATCTCTATTCTTCTCTTGAGTCTAGCAACCTCCACTGAAGGAGATTGGGCATTCGAAGAACGCATTTGATCAGGAATAATAATCCGAATAAAGGTATCTACTTTAAACCCTAACATGTATATTGCATGATTCACGGGTTAAACATGATTGAGGGTGGGCAAAGGTTTCTTTTTCCGCATAATTTTTTTTAATTTTTCCCTCTTTTATGTTCATGGCCTACAAAAGGCGACTTTCACCTCAATCTCCATGGCATCTGCAAAATCAAAAGTCAAATAAAGGTGAAATAACATCAATACATTACCGCAATTGATAGTATTTATTTCATGCTTAGTACTATCCATGGTGTTCACATGCAATCAACATATGTTACAGATCAACAATATACATATTAACCTAGAGTCATGGAGACCACTCAACCCACAAAACTAGTTGTACATGCACCTACCTCGCATATACAAGACCATGTGTGTCCTTGTCACAAAGTCCAAGTGTTACACACTTAATTCCTTAAAGAGAATTTCACATTCTCAAACAAACATGACTAGAGAGTGTTTCTCACTCACACGTAATAAGATATCATCTCTTACGTTTGTAAAATAAAGCACCATCATAATTATGTAATGGCGTAAGGCTTCTTACCTTTCATGTCAAGCTTTGGCATAACACTCTTCGTATATTTTACTCATCCCATCACTTGGTGGTTGTACAGTATAAACTCACATGTCAAGTTTCTCAATGCATTATTATACCATGAGGCAAACTAAAATTGATTGATATGTGCATCTCGTGCACCCGGACCACCCGATGAGTCAAACTCAAATGGTTACCCTCTTGGGACTTCCAAGAGTCAACACTCTTAGGATCTAATCCCTAAAGGAAAGCCCATGACATAGATTATCAGCCAAAGAATTAGTAGGCATACCAGTCTCCTGTGTACCTCATACACAAGGACCACTCAATGAATCACACATCAACTGAGCGTCCGATGGAACTCCTCAGAGGCAAACTCTTTGGATACATCCTCTCCCGAAATAGTCCACAATACATTGATGGCCAATAACCCACTCAATCAACCTAGTTCCTCAGGTTATATTTTCAAAGATTTAATTACAACATTTCATATATGAGACAAAATTCAGACATCACATTATGCAATCACAACAATTCAACACACACATTTTCTCGACAATAATTCCATACCCAAAATGATCTAGTGGTTGACCATAGGTAGAAAAATGAGATCTGCTACGCAGTCTTGACCATCCAACTGAAATACCACATCCCAAAATATAGATGAAGTATCACATTTCTCCCCCGTAGTGGTAGTAACCCTCGAAAACGGAGAAAGCTTAAATATGGTCGAGTTTAGACCCACAACAATCAGACTCGCAATAAATAAGTGTGTCGTCCCTAAGTCAAACAATACATCACTGAAGTATCCCAATGTGAATTATACCTCTCATAAGGTTCGGATCTCGGTCCGACTACTGACGGTCAGGGGTATAAACTCGATCGGTCCCTGATGGTGCATGAATCATCTAAAGTGGTGCCACATGAGCAACCGCAGCACTAGCAACATGTGTAAAGTAGTCTATAGAATAGTGGCCCTCCTTGGCACACTTGAAACAAGTAATCTTCCCCGAAGCACAGGGTCCTATATGTGTTTTCCCGCAACCAGCACACTTCGGAATAGTCGAAGATCTAGCAAAGTTTCCTGCCTGAGTAGTAGTCCTCTTGAACTGCTGACATGATTTCTTTACATGAAGACCTTTGCCTTTTCTCCTGCCATCAAATCTCCCATCTCTATCATGAGTAGAAGTGCCTGCTCCTCTCTCCTCTGACACCTTGGCCTTTTTGGCCTTGCTAACCACACAAACATCCTCAATATCATGACACTGGTGAATCAAGGTGCCGAAGTGTCTGGATGCTGCTCCAGTAATCCTATCTGCTATCTCCTCACTAAGACCTCTACGGAATTAGAAGAGAGAAACATTGGTGTCGGCATCGCCATCCAAAAATGAGCAAACTTGGCTAATTCATTGAATTTAGCCAAATACTCATCCACAGTCATTGAGCTCTGTATAAGACACTCGAACTCTCCCTGCTTGCACTTCATCGCATCATATGGGAAATATTTCCCCAAAAATAGCTCCTCGAAGAATGGCCATGTCATGATCTGGCCCTGCATCTCGTATGCCTGAGAAGTGTTCATCCACCACTCATGTGCGTCTCTCCCGAGCATGTAGATAGCAAACAATAACTTATGTGGATTAGTACACTGCATCACCCGGAAAATTTTATCAGGGCTTGCAACCACTTGGCTGCGACAATCGGGTCATACGATCCGTCAAAGGATGGTGGCTTATGCTTGCAAAAAGCATTCAGTCGTCGGTCTCTCATCTCCTGGTCCTCAGTAGGTTCGTAGTATCGTTGCAACAAGCCAGTAAGATGACTAACACCTTCCAAGTTACTCTGACTCATGTCTTCCTGAAAATGATATCCTCCATTCCCATTCCCATCCTGATGATAAGGTGGAGGTGGAGATGGTGGTGGCAGCGGCGGTGGAGGCGATGGTGGAGGGTGCTGGCCATCATTGCAACTAGTCCTCATCTCCTCCAACATGACCCTTATCATAGTCTTGTTCTCCAATCGGTTAGCCTCAAGTACATCCTCAAAGGCTTTCTGGTTTGCCTCTCTAACGGCTTCCATCATAGCCTGATTGGTCGCTCTAGTGGCCTCCTGATCGTCTTGTCTAGCCACCTGTATCTCAGCTAATGCAGTCAGGATAGGATCAGGTTGACCCTAATTCGTCTCTCGAGTTCTCCTAGAAGGCGCCATAACTCTGCACATGTTACACAAAGGATGAGTTGATCAAGCCAATACAATTTGGTCACATAAGCATTATCATAGCAAGACCTAAAAGACACTCACAAGACAACTTAGACTAGTAAGGCATCTTAGGTTATTACAATACATAAGGATATTTTCCTAGAAAGATTGCTTTGATACCATAAAATGTAACACCCCGTTTATACCAATATTGTTATCATATTATGGTATTAAGCGCAGCTTAATTAAAATCAATCTATATCCTTATGTAATTGCAAAACCACAAATAAAATCTTGAAATACCTCAATATTATAAATAAATACTAAGTCATGAAGCTACATTGCGTAGTCATAACCAACGTCCACATCTCATGGCGTATACAAAATATACACGTTCAACAATAACACAAACAAATCAAAGGCACTGACAACCTTCATGCTAACAAACAAATAAAACATACATAGTCTAGTAAAATATAACGTCATAATAATAATGTCATGGTACAATAATCATATCCATAATAATCTGAATAAAACATGCATCTCAAATAAACTCTACTCCGGCCTCTTAACTCAGGAAGCATCCCTCACATGGACATCTGTACCTAAAGATGTGCCCCACACGGGGTGAGATCTCTAAATAGAAATCTCAGTAAGCAAGGGTTCTCGAAGAGTTCCTCTAACCTAAGCTCACTTCGGTATAACAGTTCAACAATAATAGCATAATCACATGATGCAGCAACATATATATACATATCATGCATGTGTGCTAATAAGTCTACTGGCCAGAGAACGATATGATTTACACACGTTTGCTACATACATAAGAAGTATAAGGCATCTACCTTATACCCACACTCAGGGGTTACCATCTTGTGTGTAATATACCACATAACATACATATATAAGAGTGCATCATTTCATCATCTTAAATAACAGATAAGCACATATACCATATAAAACTACCATCCCCCTCTTGGAAAACAGTGGAACAAATGGGGATTAACCCTGAGTACACAGAACTTACCTATCAAGTAGTATACTCAAGCTTAAAATCCAAACAGTAGTCCACAAGTCACAAAACACCAAGATCAAGGTTTGTTTATAACATAAATATCATCAATACTCATACTCTATCAAGTCAAAAGGAATACGTTTTCTTTCTCATTTTTGCTTACTGCAGGCTTTCCTCAAAGCCTTAAGCATTAAACCTCGTTTCTCTTTTTAAAACTTTAATTGCAAATCTTTATCGAAAAATTCTAATATTTTAATATGTTGAACTAGAAATCTCCAGCTTTACAACGACATATTATATGTCTCAATCGGAGTTGTATAACTCCGGTTATGTTTTACGCAAAGTGACTGCTGCAACCAGAATTTCCAGCAACCAAAATGCGACTTCAACTTGACACTTAGATCAAACCAATTATCTAATGGCTACAAAATGTTGTTTAGTTGTAGCTCAATGTGTTAGCTTCAGATAGGTCCAAACGGAACTCAATTTGGAGCTCTGTAGATAAAGATATTGAATTTTTACTAAAACAGGTTTGTTGCTGTCCAGACCAAAATATCAGGATATTGCCAAAGGAATATCTGGATATCAATATCTGGATATCATATCGGGATATCAATATCCAGATATTGCCGGAGGAATATCCGGATATTGTAACACCCCGTGTATACCCGGTTTGTTAACATGTCATCGTATTAAGCCATGCTTAATTAAAATTGTGGAATATCTTTTTCTTTTCAAATATGACGTCATTATCCTTACCAAGTTGAATTACTTAATTCATTTCAAAACGTTGTCGGTATGTAAATTTCAAAAGACAGCTAACTAAAATACCACAACATAAAATTAACATCACTATGTCGTTAGTCACGGAACTACGACAGGTAGACCGGACAACCCTGATAGTTCATACAACTCAAGCTAAAAGTACTAACATCAAGGTGGCATGGACAAACCTCATGCTCACCCAATAAAGCAACAAAGCCCACAAAAGTCTCAACAACAACAGTATAATAATAACAAGCTAAAAGCATAACATCAGCAAATATAATCCAACATCCAAACATGTCAGCATATAACATCAATATCAGCTAAGCTCCGGCCTCCTGCCGCTAGAGGCATCAGACCCAAGTTACCTGAACCTGAAATAAGCATCTCCAAATGTGGGTCGAGATCTCTAAACAAGAAGTCTCAGTAAGACAAGGGGGTCCTCAAGGATCTTCCACCCCAAGCTCACTTACATGTTTAATATAAGTTCAAAAGAATTTAACAGTATAAGTTCCAAAACTATGTAGTGCAATAGATATTCATGCCATGTGTGTTTTAATTATTCTACTGGCCAGAGAAATGCAGCACGTACGTCTACAACCCCACAATAAGTACAAGGAACACCGCTTGCACCTCACCCACAGTATCACCATCTTGTATGCAGTGGCGGACCCAGAACATTATACGAAGGGGGGGCGAAAATTTAACAAATTCAACTTATAGAATTTTAAATAAAATATAATTTAACAAGTATACTAAATTGACGAATTTAACATAAATGACTTCATTGCCATGTGCCATGTCAACCATGAAAAGTAGGAGAATCACATTCTTAAACCAAAACACATGTACAACGGTCTCAAGAGATGCACCCATTAAATAATTTTAATAACAAATATAATCACATAACTAAAATAAATTCAAAAAGAGGGAAGCTCGTAAAACCCAAATTAGGCGAGCACCTAAAACTAACATCATAAAGTTTCATAATGCCCACATCACTACAGACCCATATACTTCAGTTATCAAGCACCATAAAGCTAAACAAATAAATTCCAAAAATTATTGCAAACTATAATTATTTTATACCCATTTTTTTCTTTCACTTTCTGTTGGTTTTTGAGCATTCAAACAGCTTGAAACTACAAAAAGATCAAAACTTTACAAAGAGAAAGTGAAAATACTCACAACAGGAAAATGGGTATCAAGTTTCTTTCTCATGCTAACAGATTTTGGGTATCAAATGAAGCAAAAGAAGGAGACTCAGAAAGTGAAGTCAAAAGCTTTGAACAAAAAGACTGTACCGATCATCAACAAGATGAAATCAATGCAACTCATTTCAAATCCAAAAGGCACACAATACTAGTTTTGCTAAAGTAATCCACCAGTTATGAAAAATGAAATATACTGTGTACTTTTTTGGGGATGTAGGCATTTTTTTCAGATTTTAGAGGGGGGCGGCCGCCCATGCACGCCCCCCATGTAGGTCCGCCCTTGCTTGTATGTCTCCACATACTCAGGCTTACCGTATAGATGGAACACCACATGCATATCATAAAGGCAGTCGCATATAACAGCTCAATAGCATTTATCAAAACAATACATGAAAACAACATCATGCATATAAACCATCCCCCCATGGGACATGGTGGAACCAACAGTGGCTTGGAGTGTTAGCTTGCAAGGTAAGCTTTCGTGTCCTCGGTTTAGCCATGTTGTGGTTCCATCATGTCCCATGGGGGTATGGTTATATGCATGCTGTGTTACATGCTTTGAATATTTGAAATGTTGTTGAGCTTTATGTGTAATGGCTTTTAATATGCATGTGTTGTTCCATCTTGACAGTAAGCCTGAGTATGTGGCGTCTTACAAGACGGTGATCCGAGTGGATGCAAGTGGCGTCTTGCACTATGTGTGGGTATTTGGCGTATATATATCCTGCATTTCTCTGGCCAGTAGAATAGTATTGACACACATGACATGATTATTTGCTGCATTGCACTATTTTAGATCTGATGATGATAAACTGCTTTTGAACTTATATTGCACATGTAAGTGAGCTTGGGATAGAAGATCCTTGAGGACCCCTTTTCTTACTGAGATTTCTTGTTTAGAGATCTCACTCCACGTTTGGGGAATGCTTATTTCAGGTTCAGGTAGTATGGGGACTGATGCCTCTGGCGGCAGGAGGCCAGAGCTTAGTTGGTGTTTAGTGCTGTTCATATTATGCTGGCATAACTGGATTGGATGTTGTTTATGTTTTCTGTCATTTATGGTTATGTTGTTGTTGTTGAGACTGATGTTGGGCTTTGTTGCCTTATTTGGGTGAGCATGGGGTTTGTCCATGCCACTTTGTGGTTAGTACTTTTAGTTGGAGTTGTATAAACTGTTAGATGGTCTGGTCTACGTTTTGTAGTTCTTTGACTAGAGACTCATACTTTGATATTTAATTAATGAGATATTTCAGTTAGCTGTTTATTGCAATATACATACAGGCGATGTTTTGAAAATGGTTAAGTAATCAAGTTGGTAATGATTAATGACATCATAATTGAAAAAAAAAGATATTCCGCAATCTTAATTAAGCACAGCTTAATACGATAGTATGATAACATTACCAGATATATACAGGGTGTTACATTTATGGTATCTGTTGGGTGGTTTGCTGATGGTGGAAAAATATAAGTTCTGATAGGGGACGTTCTTGTGTTCTTGCAGAACACAGATTCGTCCCTCAGTTCTAACCCAAGTGCGCAAGTGCATGCATCAAGTAATAAAAGGAGTATTAATGCCCAAATTATCGTTCCCACGAGGATAGAGTGCTAATTATTATTTTATCACTGTTTATAAAGAGTGAAAATGAGAAGAAAAGTTAGTAAATGAACTGTCTGGTCAAACGTTCCCTATTGTCTTGACAATGTTCCTTAGGAACAGTAGGTTCAATCTGATGGCAAACAGTTGCTCGCTGCGTTATGTATGTGATCCTTCCTGTTTAGAAGAAGGTGAGATAATAATCATTGGAGTTTTTATAAGTTCTAAATAAAATAAAATAAAATTACTAAAACAGAAATAACTATAATCAAGAGACAACAGGGTGGTGGTTAAAACAGTTTAACAGAAGGAACGGATTCACTGCTTCACTCTTAAAGGGGCTGTTTTCTCTGCTCAAGACTTAGCACCCTTTGGTTTTGTCCCAGTTTCTTTGCCTGCCAACTCTAATTCCTCAGCTCATGGTCTAGATGGCTCACAAGTTTCCATATTCCTATGGCTCCCTTGACTCCAATAGGTACTTAGTTCAGAACCTTAAAATGAACGAGTTGGCCCCTTATTCCTAAGGTGACCAGTAGCGTTTTTGCTATGACATCTACCTTCCCCCAATGGATAAGCTGTCTGAAATCTCTTCCTTATGGAGGTTCCTTTCTTAGTATGTACCCAATTTCCATTAGCGCACAATGAATATAGCTTACTCACCCAAAGAAATCCAAAAAGCTTCGGTCAAGAGTTTTGAAAACAGTTCTTTAAGAGTTTCACAGTTTACTCGTTCCACAGATAGTTCAGCTCATGGATGATAGTTTAAACATAATTATTCTCAACTGAGATCACATAGACCCGAGATTAAGTCAAGAGATAACGATTGGAACGAAGAGAAAAACACTTATATTAATTAAAAAGACAGCTTACAAAAAGAAACAGAAAATGGAGAAAGATGGGTATTTGCTCGTGAGGAGTCTTGATGGTTGTTTACAAAGAAGGGAAGAGAGTTTGTCGCTTAACTATAATTACAACTGAAATTTAAACTAAGTTACTAACTATTACTAAGTGATCTCTTCCTTTCGGACTGCAAATCCTCCAGGATTCGATGATGTTTTTGTGTGAGGGAGGTCCTATTTATAGCTGGAATAGGAATGGCAAGACTGTAATTCCCTTGGAGCTAGTTGCTTGAATAAGGGGACGGGACGGTGGCAGCAGAGTGTGAAGCTTGCGTGAATTGCTGAATGAAACATGGTTTGGTGATGATTAGCTGTTGTTTGCAGGCCTTCCCATGTTTTGCTTCTGTTTTCAGCCAATGAGAACTCTTAATTCCCTGCTCTTCACGTTTCCAGCTGCTCAGTTGGTGCACCGCCTTGCTTTTTAGAAGTCTTTAACTCTATGTTACCTGCAAAGTAAACAGAAGCATTAAATGAATGGAGCAGGTGCATTAAATGCGTCTCAGTCCACTCCCCTTTTAATATATTTTATAGGAATACGTTACCATCTGTTCCCCCACTGTGTTTTTGTCACAAATGTGTGAAGCAAGTGATTTTCATGCTGAAGTTGCTCATCAGATGAGGGAACGTATGGTATTTTGCCATCAAAATGGGCTTAGATGGGAACGAATTTACGTCCCATCAAACACCCCAAAACTAAATTGTTGGTTGTCCTCAAACAACTCAGAAATATTGTATTAGTCTGCCCAATTTAAAAGAATAGCATAACATAAAGGAACTTGAGCAAGCGAGCAACCATGAACTTTTCAGAAAATGAACTATTCTTCATAGTAAACAGTAAGAGGATTCTGCCCCCAGATAAGAGAAGGTTGCTGATCTTTTGTCTCACTGTCACTCATGGGTTGGTGTTTGCTCTGTCCATTCCTGGATGTGATTCTTCAGAACTTGCCTTTCTGCTGCGTTCCTATGAAGTACAGCTGTCTTCCGTTCCAAGGATTATTTGATGGGTAAGTATATGGAAAGGTGGAAGAAGTGGTGGTCTAATTTGTGGGACCAAGGAACGTTTAGCTTTTGTGTCTTTGAACTTGGACTTTTTCTGTTTTTGAGGGAACACCTTTTCTTGAACCTTTTTCCCCCTTCGGAGGAAGGTTTTCTGGTTTTTCTTGAATTCTTTTGAATGGTTGTTCCCCTTTTTTCTTCTTTGTTTTTCTTCTGTCTTTTTTTTTGTTCGTTGTTGAGTACGCTCCTTGTTCTTTTTGATTGACCAGATGGTGTATGATGGAGGTGAGGTGAGTGTGTGATTCTGTTTTGATCCTTGACAGCAGAATTCATCTGTCTTCAGCAGTACTTACAGTATTAAGGCAAGGTGAGAAGTTTCATTGTGATTACACCTCCAGAACGCTCTCAGAAGTAGGTGTTTGGCTTTTTTCGTTCCTTACCAGTTTGAGTTCACACAGATCAGCTTCTTTCAAAAATCTGAGGATTAAATTCCCTGCACTGTTCATATTTTCAAGTACTCAGAGAAAGAACAAGCATGATTAGTCAGTGACTTTGTGTTTCATGTATGTTAGTTAGTCCAAAAGAATTGGGCAGTCTTAATACTACAACTGAAATGCATGTATATACCAAACAGTTTGATAAAAAAAAAGGTCTTTTCTATTTCAAAAAGATTAATTACAAGGGAACGGAAAGAAAAAGAAATTAAAACAGAACTGAAGACAAACTAAGCTAAGATATATAGGAGGGTTTCTCCTTTTCATTGTGGAGGTCTCATGTCCCAAGGGTTCCTTTTTGCAGCTTCAGCTTCCTTGGCTTCATCAATCTCCTCCTGTGTCAATGGTCTCCTCCTAAGCAAATATTGCAATCTGCGGACTTCATTTACAGGGAGCCATTTCTCAGCATCCTTCAGTAGATCGTTGATGATTGCGACCAGGGAGTTGATGGTGGATCTCATCATGGTTCTGCCAGTGCGGTAGTGGATGACTTGTTTTTCAACATCCAGCAGTCTCGTTTCCAACTCATAGATTCTCTTCTCCAGATATGTTGCAAAGGCCCTGATGGCTTCTTTGGTTTCCTTACGTTCTTCAGCTTGTTTGGAGATGAGCTTGTTGAGTAAGAGCTCTGTTGTGTGGTTGCGCAAAGAGTTGGAAATGATTAGGGAGTTAGGTACTTTAGCAATTTCTCCTTGGACTGCTTGGAGTGTTGATTTATAGCATGCAGCACTGGCTTCCTTGATGGCTGCTTTTATGGTGCTGAGCTGTTGTTCTCTCTCCTCCTTCTGCTGTTCCTGAAAGGTGTTGAAGGCAGAGGAGAGTTGTGCCAGTCCGTCCCTTAGAGCCTTTAGCCCTACATTGGTGCTTGTCATGTCAAGTTGGGGGACGAATTTCTTTGCTGGCAGCCGTTTTTCTAATTTCTCTCCCAGCATTTCAAAGATTTCAACAATCCCAATTTGTGATTTTCTTCTAGCTGCGATGGGGATTTCTACAGTAGGGGAGGAAGTAGGTTGCTTCTTTTTCTGGTTATTGCCAGTAGCAGAAGGTATGACAGTTGTTGTGCTGGGTTCATCCACTGGTGGTCTGGATGATGAGGGCATGGTCACAGCTTGTTCCTCCATCAGTGGAGGAGTTGCCATCCCTTCTTCTTCTGCCAAAGCTCTGGCAAGAGCTTCGTCCCCAGATGTATCGGGACGGATGATAGGAAATGACAGAGGGCCCCCCAGATTGATCTGCCTGGGGCCTGTTGTCTTTGCTTTCTTCTTAGGGGGTTATATGAGAATCTCATTTCCTTTGTCTTTTTTCTTCTGTGGCTGAGCCTCTTGCTCAGCCACTGATGTCTTTGCAGCAGATGCTGCTTCTTTGTCTTTCTGTCTCTCTCCTTGTTGTTGCCTAGGAGAGGGTTGTGGGGTGATTTGTTGTAGTGGAGAGTGAGCAGGTGGTGGGGATGGAATGTCAGAAAATGTAGAGTCTGAGCTGCTTGAGGACGTCTCCTTTGCAGCTGGTTTTGGTGCTGATTTCCTTCCAATCTTCAGCCTTTTTGCCAAAGGCTCATTGTCTTCACTCTCCTAGTCAGAGAGGGTGATAGGCTTTGCAGAGGATGCTCCCTCTGGCCTATTGCTGTTGATTTTATCCTCTGACTTGAACATTCCCCTTTTCTTGGGGGAGGTTTGGCAGGAAATTTCTTCTTGCCCTGCTTGCCATCAGTAGCAACAGGGGCATCCTTCTTCACCTTGGTAGGAGGATGGATGGTTCTTCTAGCCGGAACGTGGCCATAGGAAGAGGATTTTGTAGGGGTGGTCTTCTTCTGTGAGGCCACAGATGTTTCCTCCTCACTATCTCTGGTGGGGGAACGTCTGAGATTGGCAGGAATGGGTTGGGTGGTTTCAATGTAGGTGCTTTTAAGACCGTTCCAGGTCTTAGCATCAATGATAGATGCCACCTTCCTGGTGTCATCTGGGTGTTCCTCTACACCAGCTCTCCTGCAGAGTTTGGTGATGAGGTAGGGGAGGAAGACCTTAGTCTTCCTTACGTCCCTCTGCAAGCTGTTGAAGATGAGGGTTACTGCATCAAAACAGATGTGCTTGATGATGCAGTAAATTTGAACTTGAAGTCCCCAGCTAGCAGAGGCTTCATGAGAGGTGGGGGTGATGTTGGAGTTGGCAAACAGTGCCCATAACCAGACTATGTCCTTCATGTTCCCCTTGCAAAGGGACCCTTTGTAGTAGTTGGGATTGTCCAGGGCTACTGTCTGCTTTAGATCCTTCTGAAATTTGTACACCTCCCTACTATCCAAATACTCTTGGTATGGACAGTTGGTGACGGATAGAAGGTGGAGTACTTCCTGGACATCAGCGGGAGAAAATAATACTTGTTTCCCCCTCACAGTGACCATATCAGGTGCCTCCTCTTCGGGCAGCCTCCTCGTCTAGTATAGGAATTCTCCCACCCAGTTCAAGTTCAGCTCACGGTCATCAGTGGCGAAAAGCAACCACCGAAGTTTTTCCAGTCATTTCTTCACAAATGGGGGCAGAACCACTTTGTCCTGATGTAGAGAAATGTTCCTTTCTGGGTGCAAAATGATGGTGGGTTCAGCGAGCTCTGGTTCTTCGCCGCGATTGGCTACAGGGGTCACTTTAAATGAAAGCTTAGTCATTTTGTTCATAAAGGAAGTTATGGCACAAATGCAGGAGGGATAAAAGGGTTCTGAGTAGAATGGAAGTAGTAGAACTTGAAGAAATCAGAGACCGAGTTTAAATAGACTATGGGTGCGAAAATGAAAGGTTTTTGGGACGTGGAGGTTAAGGAGAGGAGGTTGAAGAGGTAGTGGAATGGGGACGTTACAGAACGAGTGGTCAGCAGTATGTGACCAGTTACTGATGGGATGAGTGTTAGAAGATGGAATAGTTTAGGTTAAGATATGGGATAGAGGAAAAAGGAAAGGGTGCAGTTGTCTTAATGGTTGAGGAGACGGTTGCTTTTTTCTGCGCGCGTTTCCAAGAATTGCAATCAATGCAAATTGGATATGGCTGCGTATCTTTTTAAGTGACTCAGCATGGACAGGTTTCCCAGTCACTCTTATCTCCTAACCCAGGGAACGTTCCCTTTGTCTTTTCCTAACTAATAAATAAATAACTAACTGAAATAAATAATAAGAAAACATGCAATAGTGAGTACCAAGTAAGGAAAATGGGACGTACTAACCTATCACCTATTATTTAATAAATCTAAAT